>NW_022196906.1:42583212-42591103 GCF_008632895.1 Mastomys coucha | reverse complement strand
GAGAGGCAGAGAGGCAGAGAGGCAGAGAGGCAGAGAGAGAGAGGCAGAGAGGCAGAGAGGCAGAGGCATCTCTGTGAGTTCATGGCCAGTCTGGTCAACATAGTAAGTTCCAGTACAACCAGGACTAGAGAGACCCTGTCTCAAACATTAAAACAATACATGTCTGAAATTCTACCACAATGGAGACACACAAACACACACACCAAACACAGACACACACATATATGTATATGCATCAATATACATGTTTCTCTCTCTCTCTCCACACACACACACACACACACACACACACACACACACACACACACACACACACACAAACTAAAGAGAGAGAGAGAAAGGGTGATTCTCTGTATAACCTTAGCTGTCATGGAACTCACTCTGTAGACCAGGTTGTCCTCAAACTCAGAGATCCACCACTACCTCACAAGTGCTGGGATTAAAGGTATTCACCACCACACCTGGTTTGTATATTTGATATTTGATATCATTTGATATTATTTATCAACCCAATCACAAGAAGTCAAAGGACAAGGAGCCCTATAGGTTGAGTTTATCTGTTGTATTTTACAAAGGAGCAAAACAAAACAAACAACAACGAACTCCTGCAATGTGTTGCCTATACCTAATGGAAGGCTGAAGTGGCCAAGGATAAAGAATCTCAAATAATAGTCAATCCCCTGCCTCTTGAAGTTGGGTCCACAGGAAGTTTCCCAAAGTTTGGAGAAAGTAGTGAGGGTATGTGTCTTATACCACAGTTTCCAGGATTCTACCACACCCCCGACACCTTGAGCCTAACTCTTCTATAACAAGACTTAAGCATTTGCCATCTTAGCTGATCCCTGAGCGATCCGTAACACAGTTGAGAGCCACTGTTATGGAGTGCTCGCATCACATATGACCCACAGGCAAATGTACTGCATGCAACACAATCAACTAGGGCTCCTGAGCCTGGCTGGCCCAGTGCTCACTTAGCCAAGACAGAGGTGGGAAGAGCAGTCGGCTCTTAGTCTGAGCAGATGGCACCCGCACACCCACAGCCAAACCAGTAGGAGTAGATGCACTTGGTTACATGACTTATAAACCTGACTTATAAGCATCTGCTATGATTTCTTGGGAGTGGGCAGGGGAGAAGGGTTGTGCTATAGGCCAGCAGAGGGAAAGATGAAACAACTTAGGAGAGGTTCAAGAGAGCTGTTGATGCTATCAGAAAGAACCATACTGACCTAGCTATATTAACAACCCCTTTATACCTCCCAATGCCTATATCCTATATGTAGTCAGGTATAAAATTGTATGCCCACTGCAATTACATTCCTCTATAGCTCCGTTTTGGCCCTGGCCTTTATGAAAGTTCTTTGGGTATACTGTGGGGGAGAGAGGTGGAGAGAGGGAGAACCATGGCAATAAGCTTCAAGCACTTCTATAAATTAGGTCATTATTGTATGAATAGCTAGCTGTGATATATTGGTGGGTTTGAAATCAATTTAATGGTGAGCACGTTTAACTGAAGTGGAAAGGAACAAGATAGAAAATAGAAGAGAACGAAATAGACCAGCAAGCACTACTGTTTGTGTAGGTGTGTGTGCACCTACCTGCTTACAGTGAGCCAACTGCAAAATCCCCCATTTGTGGCCTTAATGACTTTGTTGAGGTATGATTGATTTCACTTAAATGTGAAATCTAAAAGTCAGTGAAACAGAAAGTGGATGCCAGTTGCTGGGGTCTGGGGAATCAGAGAGGTGTTGGTCAAAGGGGATAAAGTTTCAGTTAGGCAAGATCGGTGCAGTCTGGAGACCCACTGAAGAATACCAGGCTAGGTCAACTCTCTTGTCTTACATACTTTAAAGCTTTACGAAAGGGAGGGCTGAGGAGATGGCTCAGTCGGGAAAGTTCTTTCTTGCCTGCAAGCATGAGGGCCTGAGTTCACACATTAAAAAGCCAGGTATTGTGGCATGCATCTGTGATCCCAGTGCTGTGAGGCAGAGAAGGCAGATCCCTGGGGCACATTGGCCAGCCTGGCTGAATCAGGAAACTACAAGTACTCCATATAATAATAATAATAATAATAATAATAATAATAATAATAATAATAATAATAATAATAATAATAATAAGAAGAAGAAGAAGAAGAAGAAGAAGAGGGAAGTGATTGAGGAAGATATTCAGGGTCAACTTCGGGCTTCCACACATATGTAAACACACGCACACATGCACTTGTGTGAACACACATACAATTTTGAAGAGGATAGATGTTACATTAAGTGGAATTTGACTGGACTAGAGAGAAAACTATGATGTTAGAAGACATCAGGGTCAGAGTGCAGCTCGTGTTGAGCCCTTAGTAAAGGTCACTTCACTTCAGGTTCCTAAACCCAAGACCTCTCGCCTTCCATCCTACCATCTCTGGACACACTTCTGTTCATTGCAGGATTTCCATACAATTTCATTCCTAATGAATGAACATGGGCTTGTGTGGCATTATTTGCTCTCCTACTATACTATTGGGGATTTGGCAATTTCATTTGTAGCTAACATAAATAATTCTGCTCCAAATATTCTTATAATTAAAGTTTTGTTGTTCTTATGAATTACTTATATGGGATACATTTTCTGGCATGATTGGTTTTTTTTTTGTGTGTGTGGGGTCTACTAAAGAAACTAACTAATTTATACTTCAGCAGTAATGATCTCCCAAGTCTCGATGGTGTTGGATTTTATCATTTATCCTTATACTTGTTTATCTGATATGTGTTAAATGGCCCTTTATAATTGTTTGCATTCGAATTTCTTTAATTAACTTTCGACACTTAGCGTTTCAAATGTTGGCTTAATGTCGGCATTCCTGATGTTTGAAACTGGCTATGTGTGTCCCAGCCCCTCTGGGAACCTGGTTCAAATGAACTCAATATATTTTAGATGGCAACTTTAAATATGCTGCCACGTCTATAGCAAACACAGTTTCTTATTCCCTTGCATCTCTTTTTTCCTCTTGATTTTGTGAGAGTCCATTATTCCAAGGTTTTATATTTTTATATCATTGAACTTGTCATTTTTTTTTTACTTTGAAAACTCTCTCATTCTTTACATCATAAACAAAAAGAATAGGTGTTATAAGTAATAGTTTTAAAACACTGTGTTTCATGCTTTATAATGTGATTTTTAATTCTCCAGTACACAGTCACAAAGTAATTAAAATAAAGCAAAACAAAAACCTGCCAACCTCCCTTTTGTGGAGTGTGAGCATGTAAGTTAAGAAATTAGTTGTGGTAAGGTTTGTTCTGGCTGTTCTTCTGTTATTTCAAGACAAGGCCACACGCAACCTGTGGTCTCTGACTTTTGTAACCGAAACTTGCCCTAAACTCCTGATTTCCCCTGATCCTCCTGATCTTCCTGTTTCCCTTCACCCCAAGTGCTGGGATTATAATCATGGACTGCCATGCCTGGCTCATTATAAACTTTGTACTAAGACACTTTTATAATCCTTGGGTTTTGTTTGTTTGTTTGTTTGTTTTTGGTGAGTTGTCTAAGACCAGTATCAACCAAGAAATTGTTAGAAATATAAAACTTGGGACAGCAAGATGGCTCCATGGGCAACATGATGACAACTTGAGTTTGATTCCAGAAACCTGAATTAGTGGAAGAAGAGAACCAACTCCTGTAGGTTGTCCTCTGACCTCCGTATGCATGCTGTGGTGTATACACACACACACAAACACAAACACACACACACAAACACAAACACACACACACACACACAGCAAGGGGTGGGAGGGAGGAAGGAAGGAAGGGAGAGAGGGAGGAAGGAGGGATAAAACTTCAGGTACCACTCCACACCCACTGCATGGGGATGGAGTGTGGACTACCTTGTTTGAACAAACCCTCCAGGCAGTTCTGACACTGGCTTTTACTTGAATACAAACTCAACAGCCACAGTTGCACCTACTTCTAACTTTGAATTAATTAGTACTAGAAATCATCTTTCTTCGCTAGGTGATTCCCCTGAGGTCTACAGAATAGCATTTACTCTGATTATCAAAATACCCTGCAACAGTGCCTCTCCACCCCCATCCTTGTCGGCACAGCCAATTATACACGGGCATCTTCATTTGCAGCCTCACTTGAAGCTCCCCTCCACTCCACCCCCAGTAGGACTTTCTACTTGTTATGGTTTCCACGAGGCTGTTCTTCTGGGTGCCCTTCTGGGTTATTAGCTTTGTGATAGTGTGTGTATTTTTATCTTTGCTGATGGAGACTCTCTCACTATGCTTTCTCATTATTTTCTGTTCTCTGGGGTCTATCCCTGGTGGCTTCATCACTGATCACTTCCCTTCACTCAAGGTCGGTTTTGATGCACTTTTCAATAATGATGCAGGCTGACAGAAGAAAGCAGTCTTAAAATATTAAGTTTAAGACATCAGAGGGAAAATTCAGAAACTTTAGTGGTGAAGGGGAACCCACAGAAAATATCGATGTGCTAACTGGGAATCCGTTGAACATTTTCAAAGGTCAGGGTGTTGATGGGGTCAAGGAAGCAGCTGGGGTTTGGGTCCTAGATGTAGATACCCTAAAGTGGATTCTATCAGTTCATGTGGAGTTAATTGGCCTTCCAAGAGGGGTGAAAAAAAAAAAAAAAAAAACCTCAACCCTGGCCAATTAGAGTCAGCTTCAAATATACCAAAAGCACTTGGAACAATCTTTCAAGATACTCTCCCAAAGTTTCTTAAATTTTATTATTTAAGATCATAGAATCCTTAAATCCTGGCTGTCAAGATGGCTCAGTAGTGAACGCACCTGTGGCCAAGCTTAGAAACGGAAGCTCAGTTCTTGGAATCCACACTGTCGAAGGAAAGAACTTATTCCCATAAACTGTCTTCTGATCTCACTCTCTGCCTCTGTCTGTCTGTCCATACATCCGTCTGTCTGTTGTGTCTCTCTCTTTTTCTCTGTCTCTCGTGTGCATGCACATACATACACATAAATGTAAAAAGAAAATATTGATATTGAGTCCCCTTAAGTGGGCATGCAAAATGTATCCATTTCCACAATCTGGATGGAAACAAGCACAGCCAGGGAAACCCTGTTCTGTCTCAGGAAGCTGCTGTGCTCATTTCTGGACACAGCTCTCTGATGAGCAATGGACTCTGACGTTACCGATTTCACTCTGGACACAGCTCTCTGATGAGCAATGGACTCTGACGTTACTGATTTCACTCTGGACACAGCTCTCTGATGAGCAATGGACTCTGACGTTACTGATTTTGCCCTATCTTCAAAATGTTTTAAAATTTGCTTTGTCAAAACACAAAAAGAAATGGACAGGTTTTTTTTTTTTTCTCTTCCTGTTTTGGACAAGACCACTAGCTTCCACGACAAGTGCCTTTATTACCTGTATTAAGTTTAGGGTGCTACCAGGATAGTTCATTCAAGGCTAGGATCTGGTTCTGCTGGTAAGGGGACTTGCCAGGAAGCTTGGTAACCTAGTTGGAAGGAGAGAATTTCTTCTGAGTTGGAAGGTGAGAGACTTTGACATATTGATTTTTTTTTAAGTTTATTTAAAATACCAAGTGAAATCAGTAGATCCACATGGCCTGTTTTATTTGTGACAGAGCTGTGTCCACAGATAGCTATGGAGGTTGGAGGGACAGCTTCGTGAAAAGGAGGCTTCCCTGGGTGTCCGTATTTGATTTCAGCCCATTTCGATAACTTCCAATTTGAACATGACCAGTTCAGGGGATTCAAGGTGTGTGTGAGTGTGTGTGTGTGTGTGGGGGGGGGTGTTGTATTTAGTGTGTGTGTGCACATGAGCTTGTAGATGTGTGGGTCTGTGCATAGGCCTGCGGAGGCCTTTATCATGCTCAAACCTGATGCCTCAAGCCATTTGGCATAGCTTGGCTAGCCAGGGAGTTCTTAGGGCTACCCATCCCCCAAACCTTGTGGTTACAATCACACACAGCCATCCCTGTTTTGTTTTGTTGTTTTTTGTTTTATTAATGGGTGCCAGGGATTCAAACTCGGGTCCTTATGCTTGCAGGTACTCACTCTTAACTTCTGTACTATCTCCCCAGTCCTCTAGTTTAGGCTCTTTTCAACTGGATCTTCTGTTACAGCCAAACTGACTCCCCGCACTCAGAAGGCAGAGTTAGGGGGATTGCTGTGAATTCAGAGCCAGTCTGGTCTACATAGTAAATTCTAGGTCAGCCAAGACTACATGGCGATAGCTTCTCCCCAAAACAAAACAGAATTCTCTATTCTCCATCTATTTACCTGTGATAGTTTAAAATGTGCTTTTCCCAGAGAGTGGCACTGTTAGGAGTTGTGTCCTTGTTGAAGTAGGTGTGGCTTTGTTGGAGGAAGCTTGTCACTGTGAGTGGGCTTTGGGACTCTCCTCCTAACTGCCTGAGAGATTCAGTCTTCTGTTTGCCCTCCGAACAAGATTCAGAACTCTCAGCTCCTCCTGTGCCATGCCTGCCAGGATGATGCCATGCTTCCTGCCATGATGATAGTGGACTGCACCTCAAAACTAGTAAGCCAGCCCCAATTAAATGTTGTCCTTTATAAGAGTTGCCTTGGTCATGGTGTCTCTTCATAGCAATGGAAACCGTAAGACATCAACCCATCCTCTACACCTGGTGACAACTGATTTTTTTCCTAAATTGTCTCTATAGTTTAGCCTTTCCAAGAATGTTACACATAAAGTCCTTCCAGTTTGGCTTTAAAAAGAAAGAAAGAAAGAAAGAAAGAAAGAAAGAAAGAAAGAAAGAAAGAAGGAAAGAAAGAAAGAAAGAAGGGAAGGAAGGAAGAAAAAAAGAAATTAAGAAAGAAAGAAAGAACTTAGCAATATGCATTTAAGTTTCTTCCATGTTTTTTTTGTGACCCAATAACCATTTCCAACTTGATTTCTTTCTACTACTGAATAATATTCTATTGTATGGATGCACCAAATTCTGTTTATACATTCACCCATTGACAGACATCTTGGTGATATCTGTATTTTAGAAACTAGGAATAAGTCTACTATAAACAAATACATGCACAAGTTTTAATGTGTGCATATGTTTTCAGCTCATTTGAGTAAACAGCAAGAAGGGCAATTGCTGTATCATATGGCAAGAATGTGTTTATTTCTTTATTTTAAGAAACTGTCAAATTATCTTCTGAAGTGGTTATATCCACCAGCAGTGAAGGAAGAGTTCCCATTGCTCTGTATTCACACTGACATTTGGTGTTGTCAGTGTTTGGGATCCCAGCCATTCTGACAGGCACAAATTCGAGCAGGCTATCTGGAGCCTCTCATTGTTGCTCTAACTTCTACTCTCTGATAACACAGGATGTGGCCCACAGTTGACAATGTTTCTATGCCATCTGTAGATCTTTTTATGGTGATTTATCTGTTCAGATATTTTGCCCATTTTTAAGTTGAGGGTGTGTATTTTCCTACTGTTGAGTTTCAAAAGTTCTGTGTGATATAATTTAGATGCCAGATCATTATCAAATACATATTTTGTAAATATTTCCACCCAGTTTAGGACTTATCTTTCCCTTTTAACTGTCTTTCACAGAGAACTCTTTAATTTTAACGAAGCTCAACTTTGCTTCTATTTTTTTTTTAAAATGAGACATGAGTTCTGTGTTGCATGTACAAATTCATCAAGCCAGACATGGAAGTTCATGCCTGTAAACCTAGTACTGAGGGACTGAGCCAAGACAGTCAAGAGTTCAAAGTCAATCTTGTCTATGTAACAAGACCTCATCTCAAACAAAACAAGACAGATCCAATAAAAACAAATTTTTTTGTCTTTTTTTTTTTAACTTTTATTGCGTATCAGAAAAGTTACATGATTTCAATTTATCTGAAATTGTTAACATTTAAAAACATATTTTAATTAAA
>NW_022196906.1:42568238-42580854 GCF_008632895.1 Mastomys coucha | reverse complement strand
CTTGTGCCCAAGGTCTGCTCAGAACACTAACCCAGACAGACTGGAAGGAACCCGAGTCACTGGACTGGCAGAGTTCTTGTGTTCCTGGTCAAGCTGGTCCCAGTTACTCCCAGTGTTAGGACAGATGTTTGTTCCTGCTTACCTCTGGTCCTGGGTGTGTCAGCACACCTCTGATCCTGGGTGTGTCAGAGTGCCTGGGAGTGGAGTTTCCTCTGTGTGTTGTGGGACTGGCTATGGAGTTTGCACCCAAGGTCTGCTTTGGACCCCAGCCCAGACAGACTGGAAGGAATGCAAGTCACTGGGCTGACGGAGTTCCTGTGTGCCTGGTCCTGCTGGTCCCAGTTACTCCCAGTATTGGGACAGATGTTTGTTCCTACTTACCTCTGGTCCTGGGTGTGTCAGAGTGCCTGGGAGTGGAGCTTCATCTAGGTGTTGTGGGACTGGCTGCGGAGCTTGTCACAAAAACAATTTTTAAAAATCCAAAAGTTGTCATCAAATTTAAGGTCACGTACAATGTTCTCTTACATTATCTTCTATAAGTATTTTTAGTTTCACATTTAACTTTACAATCTATCTTGAATCAATTTGCTTTTCTGTGAAAGGAGTGGAGATGTGGGAAACTTCATTCCTTCCCACATCAGTGCTGAGCAGTTCCAGCACTGTTTGATGGCTGAGAACATCATTTCTCCCTTGCATGCCTTCGTTCCCTTAAAACGTCAGCTAATGTGTGTAGATGGGTCTATCTCTGGGCTTTCAGTTTTGTTTCCTTGATTATTCTGGGTCAGTCTTTTAACAACTCATTGCCTTGATCACTGTAATAAGTCTTGAGGTTGAATATTAACCCCTCCCCCCCAGTTCTATTCTGTTTCCTTTTGTCTTTCCTGTTTCCAGAGTGTCTTTCACACTCTGACAGTGTGCAGTGTAGAAAGGCCCTTTAACTTACCCATCCACAGATGAGTTGGAGGTCTCACACCACTGAAGATTTGCTCAGCATCATATGTAAATCCAGATCTGTTGCTGCTAACAGCCCCCCTGTGTTTTCCTGCTTACCAAGTCTCCAGACAACAGACCAAGTATGTGTATGAACTAGTATCAAAATTGGTTTCTTAGCTAGTGCGTGTAGCCTGTACACAGAGCAGAACCTGGTGCTTACCAAAGATATGGAGGCACTGCATAACAACTTGCTGACAAAACTAACAGCAAACATTTCAGAGCAATTGGGAAATTAACAGCTTGTGATATTGAGAGAGCTAGAAATGCGGATGCTGGTTGGAAATGAGAGTGATCTAGCTGTCAGTGTGTGTTTTCAGAAAAATCAAACCTGGCCCGTTGGATCTATCATCAAAATCGTGAAAGTCCCAGGGGGTGTTAAAAGGGCTCAGTGCTTGCAGGAAAATATGATGTCTTGAGTTCAGTCCCCAGGATTATATTACAAGGAGAAAACTGACTCCTGCAAACTGTCCTCTGACTTCTACAAACATACCGTAGCATACATGCCCACACATACACACGGCACACAAATAAATGTAATAAGAATAAAAAGAGACAAAGTAAACTATACTAAAATATATCTATCCCCTGATCTTAAATCTCTCACTATTTCATAGATATGTCTCTAAAGATGGGGTGAGGGGATTGTTCTCAGATCATATTTAACATGTGATACTGCTATCAATCTGAAGGCATGAAGCTTCTCTTATTAGGAAACAATATAGGTTTGGGGAATGTACTGGCTGGTTTTGTGTGTCAACTTGACACAGGCTGGAGTTATCACAGAAGGGAGCTTCAGTTGGGAAAGTGCCTCCATGAGGTCCAGCTGTGGGGTATTTTCCTCAATTAGTAATCAAGGGGGTAGGGTCCCTTGTGGGTGGTGCCATCCCTGGGCTGGAAGTCTTGGGTTCTATAAGAGAGCAGGCTTAACAAGCCAGGGGAAGCAAGCCAATAAGGAACATCCCTCCATGGCCTCTGCATCAGCTCCTGCTTCCTGACCTGCTTGAGTTCCAGTCCTGACTTCCTCTGGTGATAAACAGCAATGTGGAAGTAAGCTGAATAAACCCTTTCTTCCCCAACTTGCTTCATGGTCGTGATGTTTGTGCAGGAATAGAAACCCTGACTAAGACAGGGAAGTATATGTTCTGTGTGGTAACTTCCTTTGAAATGAAATATTATGTCCTAGAAGGAGGAGGAAGGTTCTTAAGACACGAGTAAACAAAACCTATAAGTCTCAGGGAGCCCCAGAGATTTACAAGATTCCCAAGGCACCTTTCTGAGGTCATATGGGAGAAACATTTCTGACTAGCCAAGGTGCTCTAAGTGGTGCAGGGAGCTCCCAGGAGTTCACACAACTTTCACAGTCATTACCTGTCACTCATGAGGGATGCAACTTGGCAATTATGTGTCTGCCTTTGAGTCAGCTGTGCAGGAAGCCCTCACCTATACTCAGTAGGTAAACCCTATAAAACACATTGCTCATCAAGATGGACATTGGTGGAATCATTACTTTGGTCTATCAGCAGTTGATGTCTCCTCAAGAAAAATGAATGTCATGTGATGAAAAAACAAGCATTCAGGGAGTCCTAAGGAGAAAAACAAAACTATGTGTGCCTCACACACAGTTTAACATTTTCCTGTAATCCGGGTTACATGCATGTGCCCCAGGTTTCAGTGTTGCCCTGGTTCATTGCATAGTTATATTTCTCTGGGCCTATTGTTTTTGAATGTGTGTGTTAGCACTTTTTGTTACAATTTATTATTATTATCTTATCATGCAAATACTTCAAAAATATACATTTCAACAGTTGCATTATATTTATTACATTTACATATAACGTCCTGATTATTGAACTATTCTGCTAGGATGTTTTTATTATGGTTATATTTTAGTCCTATAGTGTGTGCATGTTTTCATCCATATCTCTGATCTTAAACTCATCCCTCAGTAAAGACTTGGATGCTATTTGTTTTAGGGGGCGGCCCTCTTCAACGATTGTGTTGTCAGTTTGTCAAAACATGTGTGTTTTTAACACATTAGTGCTGTGTTCTTACTGTCTTCATTCAAACGCAATGCAAGACACTTATCTTGTCTCGTTCCCATCAATTCGTTTGTTTTTGCCCTTCTGGTAGCTCTTAGCCAGATATAAATATCTTTCCTTTACAAGTTAAGACAGAGTTATGGGACAATGGCCTTTAAGAAGAGATTCTTAAATGAAAACTAAACCAAAGAGCTGTCAAAAAGTACTCATACAATCTTGTCATTAATGAGAACCTGCCACCAAAACTTACCAATGGTTTTAGATGCATCTCTGCATAAAGATTACTGGAATGCCCTTAAAACCTTCTCTCCTACACCTAAGAAGTTGAATTATCCCACTCCAAACATATAAATCAGAATACAAGAAAATCAGAAATGAAATAGAAAAATATGCAAGCCCCCCTCCCATCTCTACATAAGGTTGAGTGATTGAATCCTTCCTTTGTCATCTTAATGATGTTTTCTATCTAGTTTATCCAACTTTTTATGTAGTCGGTTGTACTGAGTCTTTGAAATCTCCCAAGACTATGGCATTAACTACACTTTTGTTAATATGTATACATATGCTGGTTTGAATAGAAATGTCCCCCATAGACTCATGTGCTTGAATGCTTGGGCGATAGGGAGTGACACTATTAGGAGGTATGGCCTTGTTGAATTAGGCATGGCCTTCCTGGAGGAATTGTGTCACTGTGGGGGTGGGCTTTGAGGTTTCTTATGCTCAAGTTCCACCCAATGTGGCTTACTGTCACTTCTGCTGCCTGTGAATCAAGATGTAGAACTCTCAGATCTTTCTCCAGTACCATATCTGCCTGCATTTCCCCATGACAAAACCTCTGAAACTGTAAGACAGCCCCAATTAAACGTTTTTCCTTTATAAGACTTGCTGTGGTCATGGTGTCTCTTTACAGCAATAAAACCCAAACTAAGACACACACACACACACACACACACACACACACACACACACACAGAGAGAGAGAGAGAGAGAGAGAGAGAGAGAGAGAGAGAGAGAGAGAGAGAGAGTTAGGGTAGAGTAGATAATTAATTGCCAGTTGATGAAATTGCAGAGCAGCACACTAAGAGGCCAAATGCCTCACATGCTACCTACTGATAAAAACGTTATAAGACAAGAAAATCATAGTCTACACTGTCTTATCAATAACTACAAAACCCCTCAAAAACTAAACAAATCAAGTCTAGTGACCTGTATAAGCAACGACAAGATGAGGGTTGTTTTAGGAGTATAACATTAGAGTTATAATTCAAATCAATCTCCAATTCATTGTGCTAACAGAATTAAACAGAAGCACAATATAATGGTCTCAATAGATGAAATATCAACAGCAAAAATTCAATAGCCATTTACTATAAAATTCTCAGCCAATAAAAGGAAACTTCTCCAGCTGATTACATTCTAAAATGTATATTTAAAGAAATCTATAGCTAGTATCAAATTGGCTGAATTCTAAATATGTCTCACTAAGACTGAGAACTGAATATCTGGCCTTCAAGACGTAAGGGTCCATGATTTGATGAAGAATGACACCCTGGACTCAAATAATATGTAAACACAAAGAGTGTTTTACTTTGCAGAAATCCAGCATGCTGGGGTTTCCACATTACCTAGAGAGAGAGAGAGACAACCAATAAGTTTGCAGGCCTGGTTTAAAGCACATTAGGGAATTCTAGGGTAGGTGACCTCTATGTTAATCAGTTGGGTCCATTTCTATGGATATTCCATTACTGGGATGTAGGGGCTGGAAACTTGCTGGGGAGGTCTAGAAACTGTTGCTGATCCATTGTCCTTGCCTCAGGCCAAGTGGTGGGGCAGCTTCTGAGGCCTGAACTTGCCTGAAATTGTCCAGTTCTTGGAAACAGAGATTTAGGCCTAGTCTCCTTAACTGCCAATCTGAAGCCTGTCGTGGACTCAGCCTGGCCTTCTCAAAGATTTGTTTATGTGCTGGGATGGTGTGTGTGTGTGTGTGTGTGTGTGTGTGTATACAGATAGCCACAGAGGCCAGAAAAAGGTATCAGATCCCCGGGAACTGGAATTACAAGCCGGTGTAAGCTGCTCGATAAGGGTGCTAGAAGTCAAACTTGGTTCCTCTGTAAATTCATACATGATCTTAACCACTGGGCAATCTCTTAAGGCCTGTATCATGGATCTTACACAGTGCAGAAGGCAAGAAGAAGAAAAGACAATGCCTCACCAACTGGCGACCAAGTGTTCAAATACCTGAACCTACAGGGGACAATTTGTATTTAAACCACTACACCAACCTCAGTTACTATACATGGTTAACAAAGCAGCTCCATTTTTGATTGTGACAACTTTCACATATCTTAAGTTAGGTGTAGTCTTAGCTTCCTTAAATTGTGGTATATGACCCTAACTCCAGGTAGTGAAATGAATTGAACTGAAGAATATCCAGCTGATATTACAGGATTACAATTGGAGGAAATCTCCTCTACCACTTTGTTCATGGAAATGTCTTATTTTGATATTGAGACTAGAAGGAGGAGAATTGTTTGTCTCTCCTTTTAAATCTTTGTGGCTTGGGGTAGCTACATAGGACAGGATTACCAACCATTTTAAAAAATATTGGAAACTAAGACTTAATCAAATCATAAAGTATATGTTCTTTAATAGACATTAATAAGGGCTGGAAACATGGCTCAGCTGGAAGAGTACTTGCCTAGCATATGCAAAGCCTTGAGGCTGTTACCTAGAATTGTTTTAACTCCGTCCCAAGCACCACATAAAGCCAGGCATCATAGCCAATGCCTGTCATGCTACCCAACTCAAAAGACAGATTGGAAGTTCAAGGTCACCCTCAGATCAACAGAGAATTTGAGGCCAGCTGGGGCTAAATGAGATTCTGTCTTACAGAAATAAATAGTCATGAAAAAACAAGCTACATACAGACAGGGATAAAGTATTTGCAAAGGGCTTGTGTCTACAGTGCCTACAATAGAAAGAAGTGTCAAAGAACTCAGTTTCTCAAATTGACAAAAGACTAGAGCAAATATTTCACAAAGAAACATTCTGACCCAATAAGCACACCAGAAATGTCCCAATGTTATTAGTTATCAGAAAATTGCAAATTAAAACTGCAGCAAGGTACCACCTTGCAGTCACAAGAAAACTAAAAGTAAAATGGCTGATAATACTAAAATGTGTATTCTCATCTTGCTAACAATGTCTATGAAAAGCCATGTTGGGAAAGTTTTGAACACATGTACACACATATACACAGAATTAAATATACAGTACCCCTTCGCTCAGCAATTCTACTCCTGATTGGACAATAGAAATGCAACTCATACACACAGGGTGATTTGCTAGTAGCAACTTAATTCACATTACTTAGTGACTTAAGCAAATTTTCTACTACTTTATAGAAAACATAAATGCCCATCCACAGAGAATGGATAAGTTGAGTCATGTTTATATCATTGAATCCTACTTAGCAATAAAAAGGAATGAATTATTAATACCTATACCATTGCACTATGGCACACATACTCACATACATACATATTGTTAGGGTTGGAAAATAACTGAAGGAAGATGGTGACTCAGACAAAGACATTCAAGCCCCTTTTATAACAGCTTAATTGCTTCTGAGATATCAAACAGACTTCTAAAACCTAGAGCACATTCCAAGGAATTATAAGTACCATTAATGAAAGTCATAAAGAAGGAGTTAAGGATATATATCACAGGTGCAAGGACAGGAGATAAAATATTGACTGGGTTTATCTATACAACACTTCAAGGACAGCTTAGTTATAGTTTCTAACTCTCCATGAACCTGTAAGCTAGTAACAAGTGATGAATGTTTAGTCAGATAATTACTCCTAGTGGCTATCCATGTAGACGTTCTCTGTTATAAACCTCTTATTCAATTTATGACCTGAATTTATGTGTAAACTTGTAGTGAACTTTTTGCCATGCAATCACATACTCTGAAAGTCATACAAGTGCTGTGAACAAAGAGCAGAGACAGGCCTCCCTCCCCTTTTCTTCCTGAGACTTCAACTTAGAGCTGAGCAATTCCTGCCTCCTGCTGAGCTAGAGCAAGGGCTACTTCACCTAGCCTCCCACTCACTGTTTTGCTTTGAGGTGCTAAACTGCAGCTTCTCTTCTCAAAGCAACCCAGACTGGCAGATCATCTGCAGAAGCCAAGTGAAGCCTACCTTACACTTAGGATAGGTAGCAAATGGTTTATGGCCTAGTTTCTGAGTGGAAACAAAATGGGATAAAAAGGACCCTTCAATATATACAACATAAAGAAGTATTTTGAAAATTAAAACTCAGTAAGAAGACAGCTTGTGGTGAGAAGTGAGCAGAGGACAACTCCAGGTTTCATTCCTCAGAAGTCACCCCACCCCTTGTTCATTAAGACAAGGTCTCTCATTGGTTTTGAGTTCATGAAGTAAACCAGACATCCCAAGGAGTCCACTTGACTCTGTTGACCAGAGCTGGTATTTTAAGTGTGCCCCACTGCAGCTAGTGTGTGTGTGTTTGTGCATGTACATGCTAAATAAACACAATAAATTTTTAAGTAAAATGAGCTTCCAAATAGCCTATTCAAAATGTCAGAACATCTTGACTGAACATGACACTTGTTCAGTGTTGTTCTAACAGACTTCCCTGGCTCAAAGACTATGGGTATGTGAACTGTCAGCTTCCTCAGTTGAGCAATAGAATCAGAGAAGCAGAATGTAAGGTCTAACTCTTAGTCTGCAATGAAAAGATTCATCCATGAAGATATACTGTTATTGAGGACTATTGTGGAAAGAAACCCAATGCAAACTAGCTTAAGTCCAAAACATACTATACTAGGAGGCTGCTGAGATAGTTCACAATCAAAGGGTGGAAATGCTGGAATCAAGAATAAAAAGGAAAGCCCAGGGACCAGAGTGCTGAGTTCTCTCCTCTCATCCCTTCCCCTTTCTCTAGATGGCTCCTAAGAGATGCAACATTAATGATGCCACCCTAGGGATGTAGATGTGTCTTTAAAATAAATTAGGGAAGAGTTATGGTTATTTTTCTGAGCTCATTAAAATCAACTCTTCACTTGAGTTATTTCTCTCTTTTTTCTTCTATTATACTTGTTATATTCTCTCTCTCCCTCCCTCTCTCTCCCTCCCTCCTTATCTCTCTCTCCCTCTCTTTCTCCCTCCCTCTCTCCCTCCCCCTCTCTCCCTCTCTCCCTCCCCCTCTCCCTCCCCTTCTCTTCTTTCCTCTCTCCCTTCTCCTCTCTTCTTCCCTCTCTCCCTTCCCTTCTCTCCCTCTCCTTTCTCTCTCTCTCTCTCTCTCTCATCTTCAGGAGACAACCAGCTTTTTTACTGATACAGGGCCTCTCATCTACTTCATGCTCACTGGCCAGGCTAGGCTGCCTAGCCAAGGAGCCCCCCAGGAATGTAAGTCATATTCTCAGTCTGGGAAACAAATGTACTCCAATGCACCCAACTTTCTTATATGGGTTCTGAGAATCAAATCAGGTTCTTGAGTTCACAAGGCAAGGACTTTAATGACTGAGCCATCTCCCAGCCCCTAAATTTGTATTAAAAACTATTTTTAAAGACATCTCTTTAATTAGGTATAGTGGCACACATCTCTAATTCCAGCACTTGGAAGGCAGAACCAGGTAGAACTCTATGAGTTTGAGACAGCCTGGTCTACATAGTGAGTTCTAGGCCAGTCAGAGCTAAAAACTATTGCCTTAATAATTTTCCTAAGGCAAATTACTTCATTCACCTCAACCTGCCCTATGTTGCCATATTTGGAGTTTTTTAACCTTTATTTTTATGTAGATGGATTTTCTGCTTACAAATATGCTTGTTTACCATGTCTGTGTGGTGCCCAAAGAGGCCAGAAGAGGGTGTTGGGTTCCCTGCGACTGGAGTTATAGACAGTTGTAAGCTGCCATGTTATGCTGGGAACTGAAGCCAGGTCTTCTGGAAGAGCAACCAATGCTCTTAATTCTGGAGGCCTCTCTCTAGTCTCCGTGCTGACATATTTGTAGATTTGGTGCTCCTCCAGATATTCTTCCTTCACCTGAATTATACATCATTTATACTATTTGTTTGTTGGTTTGTTTTTCGAGACAGGGTTTCTCTGTATATCTCTGGCTGTCCTGGTACTCACTCTGTAGACCATGCTGGCCTCGAACTCAGAAATCCACCTGCCTCTGCCTCCCAAGTGCTGGGATTAAAGGCATGTGCCACCACTGCCCGGCTTCATTTATACTCTTATAAATTATATAGACTCTTGAGTACCACTACATCTTATTTACATGCACACCAACTAAGAGATTTACTGTGAACATTATTTTCTATTGATTATAAACAACAGGATTTTTTTGAATGATTTTTTAAAAAAAATATTTATGTATTATGTATTCTGCCTGCATGTATGCCTGCAGGCCAGAAGAGGGCACCAGATCTCATTATAGTTGGTTATGAACTACCATATCATTGCTGGGAATTGAGTTTAGGACCTCTAGAAGAACAGCCAGTGCTCCTAACCTCTAAGCCATCTCTCCAGCCACTTGAATGATTTTTTAAAAGTATGCATATGTGAAGATCCCTTGGATAGGAGCTACATGTGGCTACCAGCTGCCTGATGCAGGTGCTGAGAAGCAAACTCAGGTCTTCCAAACAGGTATTCCTGTTTGGAATCCTATCACAGGTATCCGGTGATAGATGTGCAAAATTTGCTTGTTGAGTTGAATTGGCCTGTAATAGCCAACACCCCTCACTCCCCCTCCTCCCCCTCCTCACACTCCCTCTGCCCCTTGGGTTCCTTTTCTGCAAAGTGAAGAGAAACAGCTGTACTCCTGGGGATGTTTCTATAGCACTTTCTCTGGGGATAGAAGGACTCCTTCCCCACAGCCCTGCCTTCTAGAGACAATGTAGCTCTGGAGAGGCAGCTGGCACACACTGGTCATAGTGATGCTACTCAGAATACAGCTACCTAAAGAGAACAAGATTGCTACACATGTTCTGGTCTAGGAGCACAGGGCCAGTGACAAGCAGTTAAGGCACTATGTATCAATCAATGATCAGCTTTTCAAAATGACTCTTAGTGACTTGTGTGATGGATTTAAACGTTGAGGGCTGGGGACAGAGATATAGTTCATTTGATAGGGTGCTTTCTTGGCATGCATGAAGCCCTGGATTTGATTCCCTATAATCCCTATAATCCAAGCACAGTAATACATGCTAGCAATCCCAGCACTCTGTTCAGGAAGTTCAAAGTCACCCTCAGCATCCTAGAGAGTCCAAGGCCAGCTTGAGCTACATGAGACCCTGTCTCCAAAATACATATATATATATGGCTGAAAGTAACTGGACAAAGTGAAGTCAAGTGTTTCAGACTGTCCAGTAGAAGATATACACAAAAGTCACATACCTTGGGTGCTGCTAGATAGCCACAACCATCATTTTCTAACTTAAAGCCAGCTTTCTCATTTTTTTTTTTTTTACTACAGGTGCACAACTTACTCGATAAAACAAATCATGGACTCCACACATAAATGCATCTTCAGGGGTCTCCACATGAAGAAAACAAAAAGGAGTTGTTTTCCCTGGCGGTACAGACGCCACTCAGCACCGAAGCATGGAAAAACGTGATGGAGATCGCGTCTGCAGGAAAGTGTGCTGTTAGTGTATTAGCCAGGCTGACCTAGACTTTCAAGCTATTCAGAGAAATAGCAGTCATTTGCAGTGATTTCAGTCAACTGCTCTCTCTATCATTTTGTGTAATTAGGGGCAGCCATTTTCTTGAAGGTAGCAAAACACGGAGAGGCACCGCCCCCGCCCCCACAGCTCCGTTTCTGCAGCCGTCAGAAAGTTAATGGTCTCCAGACAGAACAAGTCACCGAGGCAGCGGCGACTTCAGCACGGGACGTGAGCCTAGCCAGGTGGAGAGACAGGGGAGGCTGACATTTGCAGTCCTCAGTGTGGACAGAAGAGAGATGAGTGACAGAACTGTTTTCTAAATGTCCTACCTGTCAGTCACCTCGTGACAAAGAGCCCCCTTGGATATCCGGCCCCTTATTTTTATCTCTGGAGATCAGAGCCCCTCAGGATTCAAATACTTATGTATTTTAACGTGTCAGAGGAGAAAGTGACAAAATGAACATTTCCTGCCACCCAGGGTGAAGGGAATTTAAATATGTAATTGCTTTCAGCAGCGCCTTTCTTCCAGTAATACCCTTTTATCTCCTGTTCTTAGAAACGTCTTTATTTACCCCAACTCCTTCCCTCCAGCCTCCACCGCAGGCGGTTTTCAAAGCCTCCACCCGCACCAGGCTCTGCTTCGTTAGGGTTTTGTGTCCCAGCATCACTGATGGTATCTGAAAACTGGGGAATGAAGTTTGTTCCGACATTAACCATCATTGGGAACATACAGCTAACTGCTTCTATCACCTGCTCTGAGCTGACACTGAGAGTTTTAGAAATAGAGCTTCTTCCAGGTAGCACGACTGCCCGTGGAGCTGCCGAGCTGGCTCCATGGTATGCTGGCCAAGCACACTCTCCTAGATGGAGAGCAATCCCTATACAGTTTAGAAACTTCCTGTTGATGCCATGTTCAATAAGACTCACAAATGCTATCCCCCACCCTGCCTGCCCCACAGGCTTCATGCTGTATAGGTTTTTGTTTGTTTGCTTGTTTGCTTGGTTGGTTTTGTTTGGGGGTTTTATATTGTCATTAAGACGTAAGTGATCTCTGTGTGTGTGTGTGTGTGTGTGTGTGTGTGTGTGTGTGTGAGAGAGAGAGAGAGAGAGAGAGAGAGAGAGAGAGAAGGGAGGGAGGGAGGGAGGGACGCTCTGTAGTCCTAGCTGGCCTGGAATTTTGCCATGTAGACCAGGATGGCCTCAAATTCACAGATCTGGCTGCCTCAAGTCATGAGTTATCTCATCCCTGCCATCCTGAGACAAGTCCTGGCTTTCAATTCAATATATACAGTTTAGCATAAAAATAAGAAGAGGAGGAGGAGAGAGAAGAGAAAGAAGAAAAAGACATACATTAAAAATTAATTCTCTTGTCATAGACCTGTTATTAATAATGATGGATTTTGATAATAAAAAAAAAAATCAAGCTATCACCTGGCATGAGAGTTTCCCAAATGATTTATCTGTGGTTTTGTTTATCTGAGCACTGAAAGACTAGCTTCTCCAAAGCTGTAGACTGCCAACAGAGCATCCTTGGATCATATCATCCAGACTCATTGCATCTAAAGACCAAAGTGTCACCCAACCCACAAGTCACTTGACTGCCAATTCCCTTTACCATCAACTCATATTTACCTTATGAGTTGATTGATTTCTTAGGAATAAAGCAAAATGATTCTAAACTATAAAATTAACCAGGTATGGTAGTGCATGCCTTTGATCCCAGCATAGGCAGGTGGATCTCCATGACTTCCAGGGCAGCCTAGTCTGTTAGTGAGTTCTAGGTCAGTCGGGGCTACATAGTGAGACTTGTCTCGAAAAGAAAGAACCAAAAATCCCAAATAATTCCCTATCTTTCAAGCTTCTCTCTCTTTCTCTCTCTCTCTCTCTCTC
>NW_022196906.1:42561582-42568228 GCF_008632895.1 Mastomys coucha | reverse complement strand
TCTCTCTCTCTCTCTCTCTGCCTTTTTCTCTCTGTCTTTTCTTTCTGTTATGTCTAATCTCTCTTTGTATGTCTGTCTATCTATCTATCATCTATCTATCTATCTATCATCCCTCAACCATCTCTCTTTGATTTATTGAGACTCTATAAGAAAGGGGAATGAAAAAGGAGAGAGAGAGGGAAAGAGAGAGAGAGAGAGAGAGAGAGAGAGAGAGGTTTTCTTTCAGCCAATAAGCCACAGCTGCTGGTCTTTCCTCCTTACATCTGGGCCAAGTAGGAGCCATACTTCTGTGATTGCCAGCCTGAAGGGCAAAGTGAAAGAAGGCTGGTGAAGAGTCACCTGAAGCTCAGAGAGAAGCTCGAGACTGTGCAGACATCTTCACAATGTACTGCTTGCAGGAGAAGCTTTCTTTCCTATGAGAAGCTGGTAGTTAGAGACAGACAGACAATGTTTGTATTTCCTGTCACAAACCCAGAGACTTAATTAAGTTTTTGTAGAGTGAGGTATGGTGCAGTGGGTGGGGGTACCTCAGTGGGCCCATGCTGAGACACCCCACCCTACCTCCAGATACCAGCCATAGGACCTGTGTAGTATAGAATAGAGTTTATTTGGGGGCATGGAAAGAGCAGTTGAGAAGGGAGTAAAGGGAGAGAAAGAGAGAGGACAGAGGAGAGTGGGAGAGACAGAGAGAGAGAGAGAGAGAGAGAGAGAGAGAGAGAGAGAGAGAGGCCAGCCAGGAACACATGGAGAAGGGGGAGAGGGAAGAGGAGAGAGGGAGAAGGGGGCCAGAGAGAGAAATGGGGCAGAGAGTCAGAGAGAGAGAGAAGGAGGCCAAACAGTCCCTTTTATAACAAGCTGAACCTACCTGGCTGTTACTAGGTAACTGTTGGGGGAAGCATAAAAGGAATGTCGATACTTACTCTGCATTTATCACTGAAAACCACAATAAACTTTCAAGGTCATAGTTTTCACACATGGCTTTGTCACAACTGCTCTGTTCTGTCATTGTAGTAAAAAAAAAAAAAAAGTCACTATTAGCTGCACATTAAAAGGCCAGGTGAGGCGACATGAACTTAGCACTTAAGAAGCAGAAATAGGTCAATCTCTGTGAGTTCAAGGCCAACTTGGTCTTCATAGCAAGTTTCAGGCTAGCCAGAGCCACAGGAGAAACCCTATGTCAAAACTCAACAAAAACAACAACAACAACAACACCCAAATATGTTGAAAAATGATGTAGCTTTACCACAATTAGTGTTGTTTACAAAAATAAGCAGCAAGCTAGATTTTTCCTGAAGGCCATAGTTTGCCAATACAAGTCCAGAAAAGTTGTCTCTTATTTTATTTTATAATTAATCAATTAATGATTTTAAATTATTTATTATGTTAATCACAATTATATAGTATGTTGTATATGAAATATGTTGTCATGATTAATATGATTGCTAATTATTAATATTAAGTAATTATTGATTATAATTAGCAAAAACAGTACTGGGATGGAGCACGGAACCTTACACACGCTATGCAAGTGTTCTATCACTGACTACACTGTTTTCTAATTGTTTCAATGATATCAGTTTAAACAGTAAACAGAAAATAATATTGATGAGAGAGCTCAATCAGTGGATAATGACACAAGCCTGATGACCTGCATTCAACCTCCAAGACCTTTATGAAGAGAAGGAAGAATAGACTCCCACAAGTTGTCCCCTGACCTCTGTGGCACACACACACACACACACACACACACACACACAGATATGCACCCACACTTGTTCTATCAATTCTGTTCCATTACAGAGCCATGACTAATACGATGTAAAAGATCCTGGAAGTCCTAGATCAACCATCATAAGGGTCCAGTTATCCCTGAAGCCTATAGGAGAGAGCGTCTCTCCTTCCTTTTGCCTTTTGATGTTAGCTAGCAACACTTGGTGTTCCTTGGCTTGTAGCTTCCCCACAATGAAGAACTTCAACCTGAAATTTCTAGCTAAAGGCACAAAACCAAACCAAAACAAACAAGCATAAAAACAAGTGAGAATCCACAAGCCTTTCTTTTCCCACTAAGAGTTGCTTTTTGTCGCGGTGTTTTAGCACAGCAATAGGAAGGAAAGTAGAACACCAAGTTACACAGGACCACGCTTCTCAAACATGACCCACCCTCCCCAATCCCCGCCCTGGTCAAGTGACATCACATGGGGCATAAGAGATGTGGCTCCAGCCAGGAACCCAGGGTCTACAGCAGCCTCTCTGATTGGTTCTGATATGTGCAGGAGCAAGCATGAGGGAGCCCAGGGTCTACAGCAGCCTCTCTGATTGGTTCTGATTTGCTCAGGAGCAACATGAGCAGCATGAGGGCTGCTGCTTTAGAAAACATTAAGCTGTAATTCACATGCAGAAATTAAAAGTAGAGAAATTTTGCTGGGTGAGATATTTCACAACAAATTTCTGCTTTATGCTCAAGTCCGGGGCTTTGAAGATTACTTGTTCTCCAAATTCAGAAGAGACAGGCAGGGTTTTAATTAGCAGTGTGATTAAAGGCAGCGGAAGTTTAACATGATGCTATCTGACAACCTCTCTAATCAAGCTTATCTTAACATAATGTTAATCACAGTATAGATTAGTCTTCTCTGTTACTATAAGCAAGGTTAATATTTTATTGAGAAACCTATAATTGGGGCATAAGGTCACCCCTCTTGGCGAAATGGGTAGTATATCCAAGGAGATGCATTAGATTAGTTACATTGTAATACAGTGATAAAATACCTGAAGAAACAAGGTAAAGAGGAGAGCTTAGTTTTGTCTCACAGTTTACAGAGGCACACTTCATGTGGGGACAGCAGGGTGGCAAGGCTTCTTATTCCCGCTATCAACCACCCCCTCCCCTGCCCCCTGCCCCACATCCTCCTATGAGATTCTACTTTTTAAACTTTCTACAAGTTCCCCCCAAAACGCCACCAGCTGTCCATAGCCAAGGTAATCCATCTAGGGACAGGAAGAATGTGTTAGGGTTTATTATCAAAACATGACTGACAGAAGCAAAGGAAGGATAATCTTTATTTTACAAACTGACTCTGGCACTAGTCTTTCCTTGCTATTAATACATTTCTCTGGTTTTCCTAGAAATAAAGTATCTGAGAGTGAAGAGCGTCTGACAGGAAGCTTCTCATTCATTGCCAAATTTATTTCATCACAGTATACTGTAGCTCAAATACTCAATATTGGACTATATTATCTAGCTTTATCTATGTCCACTGTTCCCTAAACACACAAGAGAAATCCCTCAAAAGCAAATTTATACTGAAAAATCTCATCTTCTTAGAGATAGTAGAAGGAAGAGCCAGGGTGTAGAAGGCCTGATGTCTACCCTCTGCCTGATCCAGGCAGCTTAGTTCAGGAAAGATGCTAAAACCTGCTACATCACCCACTGAAAACAGGCAAGTCACCTAACCACTCCGTTCTGTGGTCTCCAGTGTGTGAGAGTGAATGAGAGGAACACACATACACACACACACACACACACACACACACACACACACACACACACACACACACACACCATAGCAGGAAGCATGATAGTGTCCAGGCAGACATGGTGCTGCAGAAGGAGCTGAGAGTTCTGCATCTTCATCTGACTGCAGCCAGGAGAGACTCTCTCTTCTGCCCGGGGGAGGAGCTTAAGCATAGGACCTCAAAGCCCATCCCCCCAGTGACACACATCCTCAAACAAAGCCACACCCCCTAGTAGTAGCACTTCCCAAGAGCCAAGCATATTTAAACCACCACAGTTATTTTTCCTTTGCTGTAATAAAACTCTGTGACTAAGAAAACTTATAGAACAACAGTCCTCGACGTGTGGGGGTCAGATGACCCTTTCACAGGGGTCAAATATCAGATAAACTGCCTATCAGACACTTACATTAGGACTCATAACAGTAGGAGAATTGCAGTTATGAAGTAGCAACAAAAATAATTTTATGGGTGGGGGTCACCACAACATGAGGAATTTTATTAAAGGGTTGAAGCATTAGGAAGGTTGAGAATCACTGTTAGAGACGGGTAAGAGTCCATCATGGTGGGGAGGTCTGGCAGCAAGCAACAGGATGGCGGTGGATCGGGAAACTGAGGACTAAGCACACAGTAGAGAGAGGGAACACTGGAAATTATGGGAGGTTTTTCTAAACCTCAAAGCCTGTCCCTAGAGACAGGCTTCCTCCATTAGAGCCACATCTTCTAAACCCACCCAGTTGTACCAACTGAGGACCAAGTATTCAAGGATCTGAGCTGATGAGGGACATTCTCATCCAAACCAATGCATTCTACTCTTTGGCATGTGGCAATAGCACTATGCAAAATATACTTAGTCCAACTTTAAAAGTCCTCATAGTCTCTTGGTCCTAACACTGTTTAGAAGTTTAGTCATAAGCAATCTCTTAATTGTAAACCCCCATGAAATCAGAAAGGAAATGACATACTTCTCACATACAATGACACAGAATATACATTTCCATTCACTCCTCTTTACCTCTGTGTCTTGTAAGCCACAACATTTTGTCAATCTATAGCTGAATATAGTGGTCTTACATTATGGGGGAAGAACCCTCAGCACCATCATTGTCAAGAAATTAAAAAGTGTAGAAAGATTGATTGTAACAAGTGAGAAGAACCTGTATTTATTTCTAGATCAATGGCATCTTCAGACAAAGGAAGCATGGGGGTTTTCTTGAAAGAAGTTATACGTGTTCATATAAGAAAAAAACCTTGATTGTGGACACTTCACTAAGCATGCTCAATTTAAGGTAAGAGTTTAACAGGGCTGGAGAGATGAGTCAGCAGTTAAGAGCACTGACTGCTCTTCCAAAGGCCCAGAGTTCTAATCCTAGCAACCACATTGTGGCTCACAACCATCTGTAATGATCTGATGCCCTCATTTGGTGTGTCTGAGGATGGCTACAGTGTACTTATAATAAATAAATAAATAAATAAATAAATAAATCTCTTTTTTTAAAAAAAGAAGAGTTTAAGATGGTCTATTGGTGAGGGTTACTGTTTATGAGTCTCTGTATGTGGAAAGGGGATTTATTAGAATGAGTTACAGGCTGTGGTCCACCTAGTCCACCAGTGGCTGCCTACCAGTGAGAGGTCCAAGAATCTGGTAGTCGTTCAGTCCATGAAGCTGGATGTCTCAGCTGGTCTTCAGTATACATGAGAATCCTGAAGAAGTGGGCTCTAATTTCAGTGAAGGAATGAAGCTAGAGCAAGAACAAACAGGCAAACACAGCAAGATTCCTTCTTTCATGTTCTATATATAGGCTATCATCAGGAGGTGTGACCCAGGTTAAAGGTGGATCTTCATACCTCAAGAAATCTGAATTAAAGTCGTGCCTTCCCACCTCAAGTATCCAGATTTTAGAAGTGGGTCTTCCCACTTCAAATAATTTAATTAAGAAAAAAAAAAATCCCTCAAGGTGTACCCAGCCACTTGGATCTTAGTTAATTCCAGATGGAGTTTAGTTGACAACCAAGAATAGCCATCACAGATGGAAAGCTATCAGATACATTTGGGGGTAGGTTTAGCTAAAGGTCATGACATATGTTTGAAATGTTAAAATGGTGGACAGGAACACTTTGGGGCATGCTCAGGTCATCCCATAAAGATTTCAGACTGTATTTGTACCATAAAGTGATGAACCAGCCTGCTTCCGCCTCAGGCTTAAAAGCATTTTATAGTAAAGACAAACTAGGTTCATTCCTGTTTATGTTTAAATCTGTTTCTCAAGGATTGGGCTATGCCCCACCAGTAACCTTAACTATAAATGGTTCTGTACTGCCTGTTCCAGGAATGGCAATCATGCCTTTGTTTCAGTTTTATGACCATCTTGCAACCCTACCTTGGTTTCAAAAGGGTTATTATAGCCACCTGTTGTTATGACCACCTTGTTATGACTACCTTGTTATGTTCTGCTTTTGGAAGCCCCCCCCCCCACCTATTTGCCTCATTTGGAATACTCTACTCCTGAGCTATCAATACTTTATCTTTCCTACATCCAATGCTGACCTCTTGAACCTCACCTTGGAGGCAGCCCACGTACATGAATAAAAAAACTTGTTTTAATTAATTAATTGCTTGCTTTAATTAATTTAAACATGATGATTTGGGTCAGTAGAACTTTCTCCTCACATCTTTGAGATTAACATTTGCAGCCCCACCCCCTGAAAGATCAAGACCCCATTCCAAATTCAGAAAATCAGAAGATAGTCCCAGCCCTCAGAGACTGAAGAGCTCTTCCCTAGCTCTTCCCTGAAGAGCTAGAACAGTGTTTCTCAGCCTCTAGGTCAAGGCTTCTTTGTGGGGAGGGTCAAATAACCCTTTCACAGGGGTCATCTAAGACCGTTGGAAAACACAGATATTCACATCACAACTCATAACTAGCAAAATTACAGTTATAGAGTAGCAATGGAAATAATTTTATAATTGGAGCCACCAAAACTTGAGGAACTATATATTAAAGGGTAAAGCATTAGGAAGGTTGACAACCACTGTCCTAGGGGGTGTGCACCTTGGAGACATTCCCAAGACCCTGAGGCACATCTTCAGTTCAGCATCAGAGAGGGGGGGGGAGAGAGGGAGAGAGGGAGGGAGGGA
>NW_022196906.1:42525336-42561289 GCF_008632895.1 Mastomys coucha | reverse complement strand
AGAGAGAGAGGGAGAGAGGGAGGGAGAGAGGGAGAGAGAGAGGGAGAGAGGGAGAGAACACTACTATGCTGCTGGGCTGGGGAAATGTGGGCATTTCCTCCAACATGCCACCCTGGGAAGATGTGTGTACATGCACGTGTGTGTGCATGCATGCGCATGTGCGTGCTCTCTCTCACACACACACACAGACAGAGCGAGAGAGACAGAGAGAGAAGGAGAGAAGAGAGAGAGAGAGAGAAAGAGAGAGAGAGAGGGAGGGAGAGAGAGAATGAGAGAGAAAGCACTGGCTTATGGAAGCCTCCTCTGATAAGTCATACATACTGTCCATGGCATCTGATTCTGTTCTGGTTCTGTAGGATCTCAATCTCAATTTGGGGATGTGGTTGGCTCTAACAAGATCTACTATTTCCCAAGTCCAGGGCAACAAGCGAGACACTGCAATCATCCATCTGGTTACTTGGGAGCTCAGCCAGAGCCACCAGTTCTTGGGACTCTGCTTCCTCACACTCATCTGGGGACTCTGAGGATGTCCTGGTGAGGCTGGGAGCTGAGAAAAAGGAGAGGCCCAGCACCTCAGCACCCACTGGCAGAATTTCAATACCTGAGCTGCATAACAGAGCCAAGGAACCTGGAGGACTTTCCAAAACACTGGGAGCCAAGAGTTTGGATAGAGCCCACTGGTGGGGGTGCATGGCTTTAATCCCAGCACTCGAGGCAGATAAAGAGGGATCTCCAAGTTCAAAGTCAGGCTGATCTACAGAGCAAGTTCCAGGACATCCAAGGATACACAGAGAAAGCCTGTTTTGAAAAAGAAAAAACAAAACAAAAAATATAGAACTATAGGGGTTAGAGAGATGACTCAGCAGTTAAGAGCGCTGACTTCTTCCAGAGGTCCAGCAACCACATGATGACTCACAACCATCTGATGCCCTTTTCTAGCGTGTCTGAAGATGCAACAGTGTACGCACATATATAAAGTAAGTAAGTATTTAACAAAAATAAAAATAGAAAAGAAAAAGTTTGGATAGGCCCAGTGAGGGATGTCAGGCATTACCAGAAGTTGAAATGGCCAAGGCCTGGCCAAGCTGAACCAGAACGAAAACTTAGGAAACCTCTGGTAGATTCTCATCGCCTGGGTTGCACAGGGAGGTGGTTGAGGAAAAGTCTGTTTAAAAAAAAATAACAAAACTTCTTTGGTCAAACTGATGAATCTCTGAATGACCCCAATTATTGTTGTCACTGTCCCCATGGTTACTCTTCCTCTGTGTCTTGTCTGTGTTTTGCCTGTCTTTTATGTGTTCTGATTGAGGCGACTAAAACAAAACACACAAGTAGTAAGACTCTAGCCTGTGTACTGTGTATTGATTTTTGTTTGTTTGTTTGTGGTTTTGGTGGGGAGGGGTGTGGGGGGGACTATCTTCATCTTTTGTATGTTTTGTGTTGTTTTAGTTTCATTTTTGCTGCCTATGTCCTTTGTATGTGCTTCTGTGTGTTCCCATTAATCTTTTCCAGTTATGGGTACACTTAGGAGCTGGGCCAAGCTCTAGCTGCTGCCACTACCATGCTGCTGGGCTGGGGAAATGTGGGCATTTCCTTCAACATGCCACCCTGGGAAGATTTGTGTACATGCACATGTGTGTGTGTGTGTGTGTGTGTGTGTGTGTGTGTGTGTGTGTGTGTGAGCACACACATGCATGCTCACACACACACACACACACACACAGAGACAGAGACAGAGAGACAGAGAGAGAAGGAGAGGAGAGAGAGAGAGAGAGAGAGAGAGAGAGAGAGAGAGAGAGAGAGAGAGAGAGAAATCTACTGCTTGCCATGGCTATTTTGATAGCCAGGGCTGCAAATTCCTTCTTTCTGAGGTTTCTGGTCACTGGATTCAGTTTAGCAGGAATTTAAATGTCTTTTGGGTGTGAATAATGTTGGAATATTGTTTTACGCTGTTCTGTTGAAAAGCTAGCTCGGCAGTTGGAAAGTTTCTGTCCTATGTCAGGCATGCCACCTGATTCTGTGGCTGGAAACAAACAAAACCAAATCAAACCAACCAACCAATTAAACAAGCAAACAGACAAAAAGAGAGCAAATAAGGGAGCTAAAAATTTAGATTATTGGTTTCATTTAATGACCTAAAACTTTTGTGAAGTTATAATCCTTATCCTAAGACTTATAAAACTTACATAAATTTTCTATATTTTAGGATTTATGAGTTTATTGGGTTAAACATGTGTAGAATCTGTAATAAAAGTTGACTTAAAACTTATAGCACAGGGTTAATAATTTAAAACTTATACCTAGGGAATCTTACCACCCTGACTATAAAACTTACTCATTGACAGCACCACCGGTCAAAATGAAAAGAAAGGCCGAATCTATCAAAGTCTAGAATTGTGGAAAGTCTCCAAATGTTCTAACTTTGTTTTTAACCCCCGCTGTTCTACTCCTGGAGAACTGTTCTTGTTAACTGAAATATGTCACCCCAGGACATGGTTTTTATGCTTAAGGGCTCACCCTGAGAAAGGCTCAAGGCTACACTGGAATCCTAAACACCCAGTTTAGTCTCCTGCCAACATTAAATACCAGAAACTGGAATATTCTGATTTAATGATGCTGCAAGATAGTGACATAAGCAGTCTGACAAAAAGCCCACAGAACGTCTCTCATTACCTAAGGTCTAGTGAGGCTAATAGAGATTGATGTAAGAACTTTTGTCTAGTCTCCTTGTCTTTGCTAACTTTGCTAAGATTTAGCTATTTTGATAAACTGAGTCGTGTACAAGAAGCTGTGATCTAGTGCACTATGAAAGGACCAGGACTGTAAAGTTGCCAGTCTCCCGTATGGACTCTTTTTGTGATTTAAAGCTTTATTTTGATAAGCTTTCTTTAGCCAACCTGTGTATATTTTCAAGGTTAAACTCAAACCAAGTAATTAAAAACCAGTAAAGCTTATTTAAAAATCAAGTATACTTAATAGAAGGCCCTCAAAACTTTTCAGAGATCTGCTGATCGTTGGCATTTAAAGTGTTTAATGCAAAAAGCTTCCTGTGGTAGACAGAAGTACCTGCTTCTATAAGCAACCCTGAGGTAAGCAACCTGGATGGCAGTAATACTGACCATTGGGCAAACTGCCCCGTGCCTCCCCTGCTGCCAGGGCCCTGCACGGTTGTGAATTTGGTTGTGTTGACAGCTGACCTCTACTTCCTCATAGCAAGTCAGTTTTCCCAAGTTCCCCTCCGTGGGAAAAATCTTTTGATCTTCTGGGTCTGTCAGCCAAAGACCTGTGCTGTCCTGTGCAGTTGCTGAAGATTTAACGCTGGCCATGTGACAGCCGACTGTCCCCAGTGAAGACACTGAGACCTTCAGAGCCTAGGGTAGCTGCCCACATTTCTGTAAGCCTCTTTCATTCTGATTGATATGTAGTCCATTTGGATTACACTTCCTGTTATAACCTATCCTTCTCATAACTCTAATGGTGTTGATGGCTAACTGTAGCTTCATCAGCTTAGCAGCAGCTGCCTGGTCAATGCATTTCACATATAAAAACCAGACCTTACTTTTCTAAAACTATTGTGTCACCTGAAGAAAAAGGCAAACTCACAGACAGGTTTGCTTTACTAACAGGCTTCGTATTAAAGGATAAACAGGTTTGAGATGTAAATTTTACTACTTAAAGGAACTTGATTTGCAAAGACTGCTTTCAGTGATCAATCACTTATGTATGTCTAATGTTAAATAATTGGATAAGAATTTAAGGGTTTATATAAATTATAAAGGTCTAAAAATAATCTAACTTGCAAAATATGAAAGTCTAAATAACTTAGAGATATGAAAAGATAATTTAATATATACAAATACAAGTTTATGGTTTTTTTAACTAAGATTTCAAAAATTCAAAGTTTTAACATTAATCAGTGAAGTTCTGGGAAGCTGGTAAAACATTGAGTACTATTATCTACTATTGACATAAGCTCAATATTTTAAATTTACTCTGTTGTCTTTCTAATACAAACTTAAAGAAGCTTCTCATCTTGCCAAAATAATCTCTGCCCAATCTATTTATTTAGACCTCTAGACAGAAAGAAATGTTTATGCTTTTTAACCCAATCTGTAGCTCTTGCTATGACTCAAAGGCATGAGTCTACTCCAGCTGTTTTACAGATAACTGTTACCTGCTTGTTCTACAATATGCATTTCAATACAAATTACAGATGAAGATAATATAAGCCTCAGGGAGTTGAGAAAGTGATAAGACTTAGACCACTTCTCATGGATCAAACAAACCCTGGATAAGTACTTCTGTCAATCCACAGCCTACACTTCACCACCTATTATATGTCATTTGTTATATATATTACATTGTTTATTATGTATTGTTTATTTCTGAGGGGAAAGCTCCAAATATGAAAGTTTCCTTTAAGTTCTTTACCTTTAACTTCTGTTCAGTATACATCTGCCTTGGGAGAATTCCACTTGGCTGGTAGACACAATTCAGAAATGAGCTGCAGACTACAATCTGCTCCAAAGCTGATCTAGGCTATGCCAGCCCCAGGTAGTCCTACAAAACTGGAAATCCCTGGACTTGCTAAAGGCTGATAAAAACCTGTCCAGTCGATGTGACTGTCCCATCTCTTCAGCTGGGACAGCAAACCAAATGCTCCTGATAAATACCCCATTGACCTAATCCCCTCCTGGCCTTTGACTAATGTGTTAGCTTTCCTAAGCCCTGACCATGGTCTCCTAATTTCAGCAAGAAGAAGTTACAAAAGAGAATACACTGCCCCTTATCCTCAACAGAGGCTGGAATAGTAGTCAAAAGGAAACTTCCTGGCAGAGGTGACAAAATGTTTACCTATAGTACCTATTGGCATACCAAGAATATATCATCTTAAATCTTTTTATGCTAACCAAACAGGTGTAACGACCCATGTATTACACATTTTGTTTTTCCCCAAATAAAGGATATTAGAGCCCTGTCAATGATTTGATAAAAACACATCAGACAAGGGAGGAATGGTGAACCAGCATGCTGCCATCTTAGGCTTGAAAGCCATTTTAAAATAGAGACAAACTAAGTACATTCCTGTTTATGGTTAAATCTGTCTCTTGAGGATTGGTCTATGCCCCACCTATAATGCTAACTGCAAATTGTTCTGTACTGCCTGTTCAAGGAAATGACAACCATTTCTTTGTTTTAAAAAGTTGTTATGACCATCTTGCAAACCCTACATTTGTTTCAAAGGGGTTGTTATAACCACCTGTTATAGTTGTTATGACTACCTTGTCATAGTCTACTTCTAGAACCTTGCCTATTTGCTTGCCAAATCCTCCTTTTGGAAACACCCTAGTTCTAAGATATAAAAACTTTACTTTCCCACATCCAGTGCTGACCTCTTAAATGACACCTTAGGGGGAGGCAGTCCGTGTACACACACACACATACACACACAGAGAGAGAGAGAGAGAGAGAGAGAGAGAGAGAGAGAGAGAGAGAGAGAGAGAGAGAGAGAGCTTATTTTAATTAATTGCTTGCTTTAATTCATTTAGCCATGATGATTTGGGTCAAAGAGTCTTTCTCTTTGCATCTTTCAGATCAGTGAAAGATGTTTGGCAAGATTGCTTCTAGGAATTTTCAATTTTCTTCAGAGAATTTTAGCTAAAAAAAAAAAAAATGTGGTGGGAAGCAGGGGGACATGTATGAGAGTGGTGCATAGAAGTATGTCTTAGTAGGGTTTCCATTGCTTGAAGAGATACCATGACCACAGCAACTCTTATAAAGGAAAACATCTAATTGGAGCTGAGGTTTAGTCTATTATTGTCATAGCAGGAAGCATGGCAGCATGCAGGCATAGTACTGGATAGGTAGCTTAGGGTTTTACATTAAGATGACAGGCCTCTGGAAGAGAGAGTCACTGAGCCTGGCTTGAGCTTCTGAGATCTCAAAGTCCACCCCCAGGGACACACTTACTTCAATAATGCCACACCTACTCCAACAAGGCCACACTTCCTATTCCTTTCAAATAATGCCACTTCTGTGAGAGTCTAGGAACTATATTCATTCAAACTGCCACAGGGTGGGTCTGAAGAGAAACCTCAAATATTAAAAGTTCTTTTTGCACCTGAAGAGGACCTAGATTCACCCTCACTCACATGGTTGCTCAAAAATACCTGTAACTCCAGTTCCAGGTGGTCTGATGCCCTCTTCTGACCTCCACAGACATCAGGAAGGATTTGGTTCATATACATGCAGGGAGGCAAAACACTCATACACATAAAAGAAATGATTCTAAAAATATTTTTTAAAGGAAAGGACACCTTGAAGTTGCATATAGGAATTTGCCTCAAAAGATACCTGCCTCACTTATTGCCTAACAAACTGAGTTTCTCGTTTAAATTTCTCCATAATATCTTAGGGGTTATAATAACTATTCATTATTTCTTCTTCCTCCTCTTCCTCTGCTTCTGCACCTTTCTTGTATCCCCAATTAATTTTTGTTTTTTGTTTTGTTTTTCAAGACATGGTTTCTCCATGTAGCCCTAGGTGTCCTGGAACTCATTCTGTAGACTAGGCTAGCCTTGAACTCACAGACATCTCTCTACTTCTGCCTCACAAGTGCTGGGATTAAAGGTGTGCACCACTAGTGCCTGGCCCCAATTAATTTTTAGTATGTGCCATAATGGATTCACCTATAATGTTAAAGCACATAATAGCTTCCTTGTCTAGAGAGTTTACTTTGAATATATATAGATTTGTTAATTTCTTTCTCATGATCTTCACAACAATTTAGGTGGTAACTAATTTTTCTCCATTTTATGAAAACAAACAAAAAAAAAACTGGTAGAGAAAGCTACAAAATGTCAGAATAGAGATTGGCAGACAGTCTGTTGGGTTTCTCATAGCACACTATATTGCCTCCATAAAATGTAAAGAAATGGCCTGGCATCCAAATCTATCTGAAGCTTGTTGTCTTAGACATCCCTCAGCTTCCCATTTACAGCCCTTTGTTCCAGGCTGAGACTTCTCTCTGTTCCCTGAACATACAGGTTCACTTCTTGCCCTTATAGCTTCAGTTGTACAGTTCCTACAACCCACATAATGGACTGAAACCCTCTGTGTATCTTGTGATGGCTAATGTGTAACGTCAACTTGCTTGGATTTAGAATCATCAAGGAGACACACCTCTGGTTGTTTCTGTGAAGTGGTCTCTGGAACGATTTCACTGAGAGGTGAAGACAACCATAGTGGTCATTCTATGGGCTGTGACTCTATGGTAAATTAAAGAATGGGGAAGGGAGAAATGAACTGATCAGAAACATTACTTTTTGTTACCTTCTCATCACAATGGCAGTGTGAAAAGCTGCTTCATCCTCCCACCCCCACATCTTTCCCGCCATGATGGCTGTGAGCCAAAAGGAAGCCAGCCTTCCTTTAGTTGTTTCTCAACCAGGGTTGGTCACAGCAAGGAGAGAAATATAATCCATTTTTAATTCCATTTTTAAATGTATTTTTTTAAATGTTTAAGTGCTCTGTCTGCATGTACACCTACATGCCAGAAATGGACATCGGATCCCTTTATAGGTGGTTGCAAGCCACCATGTGGTTGTTGGGAATTGAACTCAGGAGCTCTGGAAGAGCAGCCAGTGCTCTTAACTGCTGAACCATCATCTCTCCAGCTTGTTTAATTCCATTTTTAAATTAACATTGCTCCTTTTGGGTTGTCTAATTAGACCTTGGCCCATCTCGCCTTGTTTTACAACAGCCATCTCACCTTGCTTTACGGCAGCAACTAGCCACACTTCACGGCACCCATCTGCATGTCCGTTTCTATTACAGCCACTCTTCCTAATCAAGGGTCATGCCATTTATTTTCCTCCCATCTTTTATACCAAAGCCTCAATAAATGTTTGCTGATTTGAATTGCTAACCATGGCAGCAGTAATCACAATGATAAAGTCAGCTAGCCTCAGCTCCGTGTCCATACACAATTTCATTTGTATGTAAAAATAAATAAATAAATAAATAAAATTTTGTTTTTGTTTTTGTTTTTAATTTAAAAATGTTTGGGAGCTAGAGAGATGGCCCAGCAGTTAAGAGCACCAACTGCTCTTCCAAAGATCTTAAGTTCAGTTCCCAGCAACCACATGATGGCTCACTACCATCTGTAATGGAATCTGATGCTGTCTTCTGGCATGCAGGTGTACATTGAACACTCATATATATAAAATAAATAAATCTTGGGGGCTGGAGAGATGGCTCAGTGGTTAAGAGAACTGACTGCTCTTCCAAAAGTCATTAGTTCAAATCCCAGCAACCACATGGTGGCTCACAACCATCTGTAATGAGATCTGACGCCCTCTTCTAGTGCACCTGAAGACAGCTACAGTGTACTTAGATATAATGATAAATAAATCTTTAAAAAAAAAACTAAAAAAAAAAGTTTATCAGTTTCTCTTCCCCCCAGTTGAAAATAAATGCATTAATCTATTTACCAATTTTTCATGTAGTTCCAGACACTACATGATGTTTTTGTGTAATGGATATTCATTTCTGTGCAGCAACATAAAAATCTTTCTATTGTCCTCTAAAAATACAACACTCACAAAATAGGGGAAGAGCCAGTTCGCCCCCTAGTTCCCAGAAAAGATCCCAAAAAAGATTTGTTTTGGGATCTTAGAGATAGATCTTGGGAATATCACTCTGCTTAAGATTATGTCCCAGTCAGTTTGAACCTACCCCAGAACTTTGCATCAGGGTGGGGTGGTGGTAGGGGTCTTCAGACTGAATTGTAAACAGCACAAAGCTTAAACTTAGCATTATTTATATCGGAATCTTTGAAGTCTGGATCAACAGAAGGAGTCTGGAGAGACCAGACAAGAAACTAAATGAGCCCCATGGGCAATCCTGCCTTAGTGGACGTTCTGGTGGGAGTCCAACTTTCTGCCCAGACACTTTTCAGAAGCCAGGTGCACGTAAATGACATAAGCAAATGGCCATGAAGTGTGGGAGCCTTAATCAAAAGCAGACTGAAGAAAATGACTGAGAAATAATTAAAAAGGAGTGAGCGGAGTCCACAGAGCAGAGAAACACGGTGCACAATAAAGAGATCAGTCTCTCCCTCGGGTTCGCCTTTCCTCCAGCTGGAAGAATAATCCTTGTTTCTGCTCATAATTTGAAATATCTGGAACGCTGAATTTATTGACAGGAAGTGTATTTACCATCTAATCAGAGAGATTCCAAAGGGAGATGAGCGCTGTCTGCATCAGAGGCACCCCAGAGACGCTACTCATAACGGCATGAAGAGGAGGGAAAGCGTCATACTCCCATTAAAGCGGAGCTCAGTTGGCTAAAGAACGAACAAAAGCAGCGTTTCTTCATTAGTGTCATTGCAGGGAGCTGATGCCGTGAGAGCTGCAGGCCATCAATGGGATATTGCAGCAATAAAACCAGATGAAAAAATGAACCGCCCTGGTCTCTTGTCAATCTCATACCCTTGTCTCTTTCTTTCTGTGTTTTTTTGTTTTGTTTTGTTTTGTTTTGTTTAATATATACTTGGCACTACCCTGGTAAGCTTATGCACATTTGCACTTTGGTTTTTGTGCTTGGTAATTGTGCAGTGGGCACTCATTCATTTGACAGAATTTGCTCCAAATGAAGGAAACTGGCAGGTTAGAAGACAAAACCCAATGCAGCCAAATCACCAATTAAGGAAACTGCCAGAGGGAAAGCTGGACCTGAGACTGGGATCTGTTAAAAATGATGGGATGAAAGCAGAGTTTGAGAAGACATTTGGAGGAGACACCTAATGGAGGAGATAAGAGGGGATTACAGAGCAGCTAATCTCTACAACTGCCAAAATCCGACTGAGGAGTTGGACGCAGTGGGGGAGAGTCCCACTGCTAAGTTTTCGACACCTGAACAACAAATATATCTAATTGTGCTCTAGCTAACGGGAAGACTGATTCTCTCCTTATCAACGGAGACAGGCGGCCCTATAGACAGTCTGTTCAAATCTTCTCCCTGTGAGGTGATGTCACCCTGGTGAACACTAGCAAGCCATAGCCTTGGCCTACCCTTGTGGCCTTCACATCTTTGCCAAGGAACAGGCATGTTCACGAGCTAATTGGACAAAGCTCACGGGGTAATGTAGGCTACTTCTCCACTTCTCTCTAAGCATAGCCAGGGAAGCAGTTTCACATTAGCATCATGGTGTTCTTTTTTCTCCAGGCATCTGATTCCCTACAGGACCAGTGTCCTTCCTACTCCACCCCCAAGACTCAACTCCACCTGCAAGGGTGGATTCGTGGCTTGGTGTCTCCAAATTGCCAAAGGTCCTTTGGTTTCCGAAATGGATCCCATTTTTGACCTTGTTAGTATCAGCCGCTTCTCATGGGATAAATTAATTTCAATGAATTATTATATTAACCAAGCCCCTTTCAAAATACAAAAGGTACTACCAAAACTTTTTACAAAAAATTCATTTTGTTTGTTTTAGTAGGGGATGCTTCCCTTCCCTGTATGAAATGTAAGGGTATAAAGAAAGAGGGTGCCATCTTGCCACAAGATATGATGCTTCCAAGCTGCATTGTAAAAAAGACGTCTCTCTCTCTCCCTCCCTCCTTCTCTCTCTCCCTCCTTCTCTCTCTCCCTCCTTCTCTCTCTCTTTCTCCCTCCTTCTCTCTCTCCCTCTCTCTCTCCCTCCTTCTCTCTCTCTCTCTCTCTCTCTCTCTCTCTCTCTCTCTCTCTCTCTCTCTCTCTCTCTCTCCCTCTGTGTGTGTGTGTGTGTGTGTGTGTGTGTGTGTGTGTTAGACTTTCAGGAATATGCTTTCTCCTTCCACCATATGGGTGAGTTCTGAGGACTAACCTCTGGCCATCAGGCTCAGCCGGCTGTGCCTTTACCCACAGAACCATCTCTCTGGCCTGAAAGTCGTGTGTCACAAAAGACTTCAGAGACAAGACGATTGATGTTTTATCGAGGGGAAAGTTTTCGCCTGTATGATGGAGTTGGGTATGGTCCAGTGGAAGGTTTAAGACATATATCCTGACCTGAAGAAGCTTTGAATCTAGCCAAGAAGATGAGATAAACACACGTGGTATATAAAAGCTACAAGACAAGTTGCAGTTACACTGACAAGTAAACGCATTGACCGTCGAGAAACAAGGAGCAGGGGCTGAGCAGCTTCTTCCCAGAGGCTCTCATTTCTGAAAGCTAATTTTGGCACACTGCCAAGCCTGTAGCTTGCTGGTCGGTGCTCATGCTAAGCTTTTTGCTTTGGGTAGTCATCTGCACTGTTTGTGTCTACAGTTTCGCTCCCATGTCTTATAGGACTTGCTTTGAATCACCTGGCCCTGACCCTAATATACTAAAAATACTCTTCTGTGATTTCCCCCCTCTGTGGAATGTTAAGACTGCTGGGACACTTGCTCTCTGTATTTTGTGAGTCTGGAGAGATTGGCTTGAATGAAAGGTTTTATTTGAGTGGCCTTTTGGGGGACAGACAGATCTACCCATCTTTTCCATCAAGACAGGTGATTGTGTTACCTGCTAATTTCTGCAGCCACACAGATTGTGCATAGATACTTCCTTTATCTGTTTGAAGAGCTGCCAAGACTGTGGATCTATACCACTTAATAGTGAAAGAACGTATCAGGCTGAGCAGCAGCCAGGGATCCTGAATGTGGATGAGGCGATGGGGCGTAACTAAGATATGGACACAGATTTGAGTAGGGTTTTGTAACCCCACCTCATGTCTTATTCTCTCTTAGCCAAGGTTCTTTCTAAAAGAAAGAATTCAAACCATCATGTGTTTAGGGATCAGATACACTCTGAATTGAGACCCACTGTGAGAGGAAGAACACTTGAAGAGAACCTCAACCTACAGACAAGGTAGGGCCTGGAAACTTTAACAAAAGGTGAGAGGTCATGGGGGATGGGTGTTTTCTGCTTTGGATCTTCACATGTACATGCCTGTACAGCCCATGTTCTTCCTGAGGCTCAGTCAACTTAAGGTCATACATGTATCTGAGAACTGTTTAGAGCTAATAGACACCTTACTGGGCCTAGTATCACCCTGAGGATCAATAACTCCTGCTGGGAGAATTCCATAATGACAGAGGAGGGATTTCTGTAACCTAACTCCTGGCAGGGAAGAGCTCTGGATACATAAGACCTTGAACACTGGGGACTGAGTTCAGTTTATGGCCTGCTATTATGTGGGGAGGAAGTATGATCAACACATGTGTTCTGGGATGGGTGGGGATTTAGGATCCAAACCATAAAACACTGGTTACATCCTACCATGAGGCACCTACTCAAAATTAGAAAAAGGAATAAAATGGAAAGGACTCAGATCTTGAAATAAATATGGGGAGAATGGAAGCACGGAGGGAGTGCTGGTAGAGCAACATCTGCTCTGAAATACAATCCCACATCAGACAACTGCCCCCAACCCCATCACAGAAAGGCTTGGAGCTGGGATTTTTTTATGCAGAACTGAAATACTCTCATGAAAATATTAGCCAAGAGTGAACAAGATTTAAATTGGAATCTTAAGGATACCCCCAATGCTGGATTCCACAGTCTGAGGATGCTTGGAAACATCCGAGTCACATCACATGGGATCACTGATTTCTTGAAGGAGTCTGGATGGAAGGGAGGTGGTAGTGGGGTGATTTGAATATGCTTAGTCCAGGGAGTGGCACGCCTTGTTGGAGGAAGTGTATCACTGTGGGGATAGGCTCTCCTTCTAACTGCTGAGAAGTTAGTCTTCTCCTAGAGGCTTCCGAGAACTCTCAGCTCCTCCTGCAACAAGCCTGCCTGGACACTGCCATGCTCCTGCCTTGATGATAATGGACTGAACCTCTGAAACTGTAAGCCAGACTCAATTAAATGTTGTCCTTATAAGAGTTGCCTTGATGATCATGTCTCTTCATAGCAGTGAAACCCTAAGATAGCAGTTGTGTGTGCCAAAGCAAAAAGAGACTCAAATACAATTGCTTCAATTTGGGTCTTCTTCTAAGTTCATTGAATGCTTACTCTCCATAGACTGATCATGGTGGGGAAGCAGTGATGAGCATAAAGAATCTCAAAATAAGAGAAGCCATGGAGGTCACAGAGGAAAAGATTTGACTGAGAAAGATAATCCAGAGAAAGAGGAAAGAGAACATGAGAGAAGCCTTTGTCTCTATGTCCACCTGATCCTCTCTACCTTCTCCATGTGGCAGTGGTAATGTCTTGTAGCACCACTTCAGCATCTTAAGCCCAGAACAAGAGAAGCCATATGCATATGCTCTTCCCTTTTTAATGTATACTATTCACCTTTTCCTTGCTTGACAAAGTGCCTAAGGTGGCCTTGTCCTCTGTCCGTTGTCACTGAGCTGATGGTGAGATAGAGTTTTATGGCAGAGAGTATATGGCAAAACAAAACTACTAACCTTATGACTTCCCAGAAGCAGAGAGAGAGAAAAGAAGAGTTCCTCAATGTATCCTTCCAAGAGGTGTTCTCCATGACCCACTTCATTCATTGAACCCCACCTCCTAGTAGCATCACCAACTGGTGACAAAGTTTTCAATACAAGTGTTCTTGGAGGCCATTTAAGATCCAAACCTTAGCCGGCGGTGGTGGCATACGCCTTTAATCCCAGCACTTGGGAGGCAGAGGCAGGCAGATTTCTGAGTTCGAGGCCATCCTGGTCTACAGAGTGAGTTCCAGGACAGCCAGGGCTATACAGAGAAACCCTGTCTTGAAAAAAAGAAACCAAGCAAACAAACAAACAAACAAACAAAAAAAAGAAAAGATCCAAACCTTAACAAGCTGGTTACAATCTACACGAGGCACTCAACTTGAAATTAGACGATGTTGCTGGGGATGTAGCTCGGTTGGCACAGTGCCTGCTTGAGCCTGCACGAAGCTCTGGGTTTCATTTCCAGGACCTCAAAAATTGGGCATGGTGGTCTGTAAACCCAACAGTTGGGAGACAGAGGCTGTAGATCAGAAGTTCAATGTCACCTTGGACTACAATGGCAAGTTTCAGACCAGCCTAGGCACAAAAGATCTTGTTTGTGGATACTTGGATACATGGATGAGTGGGTTGAGAGCAGGAGAGAGAAGGAGAGGGAAAGGGAGGCAGACAGAGAGACAGACATAGAGAATGACAAAGAGAGACATAGACAGAAATAGACAGAGAATAAGGAGGAGAAGAAAAAGGAGGAGGAGGAGGAGAAGGAAGAGGAGGAGGAGGAGAAGGAGGAGGAGGAGGAGAAGGAGGAGGAGGAGGAGGAGGAGGAGAAGAAGAAGAAGAAGAAGAAGAAGAAGAAGAAGAAGAAGAAGAAGAAGAAGAAGAAGAAGAAGAAGAAGAAGAAGAAGAGGAGGAGGAAGAGGAGGAGGAGGAGGAGGAAGAAAGAAGAAAGGGGAAGATGTGAGGGAGGGAGGAAGGGAGAGAGAGAGGGAGAAAAGAAGGAAGGAAAGAAACTAAAATTTCCTGTGTTAATTGAAGGGAGGAGAAGCTTGCTAAGCTTGTTAGCTATTGTGCTTTGGGGTCTTGGAATGTTCACCTTTTCCTACATGAGAGTATCTTATAGAAATGTCAGGAGCTAAGGAAAATGGAGTATGGGCTGCTTCCTTAGAATCTGTAAATTCGCAATTCCGCAAATACATTATGGCAGCTACATAATTGAAAGTAACAATGGAAGCAACAGCTGTGGAAGAAAAAGAAAAGAAAAGAAAAGAAAAAGAACTAGCCTGATATCCAGCGAAGTTACTCAGTTCACTTCACTGCTGTCTACTGTGCTTAAATTCTGTAAGAGCAAACACTCGCTGCCCTCTGGGTGTTTGGTATCAAGCCTGGTTTCCTATTAACTGCTCTTCTCTTTGGGGAGTCTTGGGAAATAATGGCCACAAAACCTATGTGGCCACACTTGGATGCCCCGCTTATCCTGTAGCCAGACTAATGAGAGGACAGTCAGTACTTACACGGGATGCATTGTGGAGCAGCAGAGGAGGACTGGACTGTGCCTGGGGCCCGCCCTTTGCTTCAGAGCAAGAACCTTGACAACGCCCCAGGCAGTCACACACCTGAGCTTACTCAGACACAATCCAAGCAATTAAATAGTAGCTGTCTAGAGAATCTCCCAGTTTCCCTCATTACAGCCTGCCCAGGTTCCTCCCAACAACCAAGACCATGAAAAGCAAGGGGTAGCTCCTAACTTGACAGCAAGCAGATGATTGAGAGAGAATTAGCCAGCTCACTGGGCACACAGGGACAGAAGTGAGCAAAGTGTGGGCGCCTGCTTCTGACCCCAGGGCTGCTAAGCCCACTCTCAATAGTGTCTGCTTTGCCCCTGGACAGCCAAGACTTTGGCATTTAACTCTTGGAGTTTTAAAGCCTGTTCCCTTTTATTTCTTAGGAATGCTTTCTTTTTTCATAAAATTTATTTATTGGCTTTTTGAGACAGGGTCTCACTCTGTAGCCCTGGTTGGCTTGAAACTCAATACGTAGAGTAGACTAGGTTGGCCTTGAATTCACAGGGCTCTTCCTACCACTGCTTTCCAGGTTCTGGAATTCAAGTTGTGTACCAATATGAGCTGCCTGACATGGGTACTAGAGACTGAATTACAGTAGTCTGCAAGAGCAGCAAATGTTCATAACCAGGGAGCCGTCTCTCCAGGCCCAAGAATGCTCTTTCTTAAGATGCCTGGAGCCTTGGAAGAGAGGTCTCACTCAGTTTTCTTTATTACCTGAGCTGATCAGTCATGATGGGTGCTTTCAAATCCCGGTTCGTTCACACAGAGCATCGCACTAAAATGACAGAATAGGATTAGGATTCATGTTTTCCCCATGTGGAGTCTAAGTAGGCTTCGTCCATTTTACTGCACTTGGTCCCCAGAGCTGGGGAGGAACATAGGCAAGAGCGTCTGGAGCCCTTCCCTTTGTGCGCTGCAACTTCACCTAAGAAACAAATTTTAGCTTTAGAGTTTTGCTTCTCCTCTGTTCTCTATTTATTGTCTCATCAAGATCTCCTGTTAATCACTGAACAGGGCGAAACACAGTATCTTTTCCAACTGCTCCTGCAACCTGAGGCTGCAAAAGGACTGGGTGAGATACGCAACCTAAATGCAGCCATTACCACTGGAATCTCTAGGTTTTTGCCTTCTTGAAGGAAAGGATTCGGTCAGGAGACATAGATGAAACAGAGGTTTATTTAACAAAGGAAAGCACACACCCAAAGAGGAAGTGGAGTAAACTGTCTCAAAGGGGAGGAGAAAGCAGCACAGAAGGTTGTAGATGATAAGGTTGCTTTTATGAATACTCATGATGTTATTGGAATATTCATGAGATAAGGTGGCCCTTTTTCCACTCCCAAAACATGTGGAAGAAATCTTCCTTTTAGGATATTGTTTCCCAAAATCCTCTAAAGAACTCATAAGGAGAATGTACTGGGTCTTTTTGTGTCAACTTGACACAAGCTAGAGTCCTTTGAGAGCAGGAAGCCTCAGTTGAGAAAATGCCTCCATCAGACTGAGCTACAGCCAAGCTTGTAGAGCACTTTTAAAATTCATGATTGATGGAGGAAGGCCCAGCCCCATTGTGGGTGGTGCCATCCGTGGACTCGTGGCCTTGAGTGTTGTAAGAAACCATGCTGAACAAGGCACAAGGAGCAAGTCACTAAGCAGCACTCCTCCATAGCTTCTGCATCAGCTCCTGCCTCCCGGTTCCTGCCTTGTTGAGTTCCTGCCCTGACTTCCTTCAATGGCCAACAGTGATGTGGAATTGTAAGTCAAATAAAAAATTTCTTTCCTATCCAACTTGGATTTCCTCTTTTTCTTTTCTTCTCTCTCTCTCTCTCTCTCTCTCTCTCTCTCTCTCTCTCTCTCTCTCTCTCTCTCTCTTTTTGTCCTGGAACTCATTCTGTAGACCAGGCTAGCTTCGAACTCAGAAATCCACCTGCCTCTGTCTCCCATTAAAGGCATGCTCTACCACTGCCTGGCTTCCTTATGTGTTTTATCTCAGCAATAGAAACCCTAACTAAGACAGGGAGTGTGGATGCAGCCTACTCCTTAGTCCACATGTGTGAGATGCTCAGGTACCTTGGTTTGTGCAGTAGGAAGGAGACATCACGTCTGAGATGAGGTGTATGTAGATTTTCCAGTCAGCTCCTATCTCTTTTGTGAGATATACAAGCACTCCTGGCTGGCTGTGGCTTAGAAAAACAGAAGCTTTAAATTTAAAAGCAGAATTTGATGATGCACCAAACAGCAGCACAGACAGGGAACAGGACGTGGGCTGTCTGCAGGATGTCCTTCTCCCAGTTCCACCATTCCTGTCTATCTCCTACCTAACAGCAGAGGCAGAACTCTGTTCCACTGCTGTGCCCTGACACCCAAGCAGGGGACAGAGATTCCCTCCGATTCACACATAGCTCATGGGTTTATAGGGTCACACAAAGCAAGACCCAGTCTCTAAACAGTTTTAGAAATAGAGTTCTTTACCTTTCCCCTAATTTCTGCTTCCCTGAGACAGGTCTTGTTATGTTGTCTAGGTTGACCCTGAGGTCAAGTGAGCTTCCTGCCTCCAACTTTCAAGCAGCTGAGACAATGCTCGTGTGCTACTACATGGGCCACTATCATTTCAACTTGCTATGTGTTATCCGTGTTCCAAGTTTTGGTCTTTGTTTAAATTTTCCCCCTGCAGTAGGCTCTGATTTTTCTAGAGACCAGCTTCTCCTCCTGTGGTGTTTCGAGTGATGATGTACCCCAGAGGCCCAGGCATTTGAACACATGGTCCCCAGCTGGTGGTGGTGTTTGAGGAGGTCAGGTTTGTGCAGCCTAGCAGGAGGAAGTCCATCATGAGGGGTCTGCTTTAAGAATTCAAAGTCTTGTCTTACTTCTAGTTGACTCTGTTTGCTTTATGCTTTTGATTCAGACTTGATCTCTCAGTCATGCCTGCAGCTTACTGCCGTGCCTCCTTGCCATGATGGACTCCCATTCCTCTGGAACTGTAAATCAAAATAAACTCCTTTAGGTTGTCACGATCATGCTGCTTTATCACAGAAAACTAATCAATGCCCCCCCCACTTATGACTGCTTGACCTGTCTTTGAGGTGAGTGACCTTTATTTCTCTAAGAAGGGAAAGGAAGATCTTATTTATTTTGTGGGTTTATGTATGGCATATGTAAAGAGGAATTGGTTCTCTCCTTCTACCATGTGGGTGGGATCAAACCAAGTTAGTTAGCCAGGTTTGCAAATGCATTGGTATCTAAGCCATCTTGCTGGCCCCAGGAGAGGAAGAGATCAACTGTGTTTCTGGTTCATGCTTCCCGCGTGTTCGATAGCAAGGCAAGAATACAGAAAAGGACCACAGTAGTCACAAGGGGGAGGAGCCTGAAATGAACCTTGCAAGAAGTGGATGTGAATATGTAGGCCAGCATGGTACTTCCTATAGACTGAATACTTCATGACTTGGTTTCCTGCTCTACCAGATGGAGATACAAATACTGTGTTACCCTCAACCACCAAGTCCAAGTGTTGGGAAGTAAACGATCACATTCATCTGATGTTGCAGTTTGGAGAGATGTAGACAAAGTATGGGATTTGTGACTTCATATTATTAGAGAAGCCTGAGCTTACATGCTTGCCCTCTAGCTGTGGGATAGTTCCCTCTATGTCATGACATATCAGGGTCTTGGTGCTAGATTCCCCAGCCTTCACAACTGTGATCAACAAATGAATGAATGAATAATTCTTCATAAGTTGCCAACCCTTGGGTATTTTGTTACAGCAGTGGAAAATAGACTGAGGCAAACTTATTTCTCATAGACTGTCCATAAAAATTAAAATATATAGGATATGCTAATTAATGTCCACATCCTGTAGATAAAGAATTTGGAAAGGGTGGTGGTTTCGAGACAAACAATTCTGTTTTAATTGCCTGAACTATGGTCCAGGAGCTTCAGTGGTTCCGTGTAGGAATCATCATAGGAGTTAGAGAGAAATCTCAGTGGTCTTGAAGACCAGACTTTGAATCTCAGCACTTATGTAACAAACCAGGTGTCCAGCAAACACCAAAGGATCAGATAGTCATGTAACTTCTGTGAACACATGCCTACAACATTCACAGACAGACTCACACAAATAAATTAGTCTTTTAAGAAAAGTATCATAGAAGAGGTCAATGCTGTTCTCCAGCTCCTGGCTCACATGTGCTAAGATCCTGAACTCTTGAAGGGATCTCTTTAAATGAATACAGTGAAAGCCTGTTCTCCACCCATTACAACAGACACAATCACACTTTACTCCTGTGGCTGTTTAAAAAAAAAAAAGAAAGAAAAAACAAAATATCATGGAGCACAATAAAACAGGACAACTTACTGGATTACTTCTTAAGTTAAAAAGAAAAGGGTGTTTGCCACACAAACCTAACAACTTGAGTTCAATACCCAGAACCCACAATGGAAGGTGGTCATGTGTATTGGTGTATATGTGCATGTGTACACAGATACACACATACACACACACTCACACACACACACACACACATTCACACACACACACACAAATAAAACTCAAAACTCAGTTTCAGGTATTTGCTACTTCAAGGAAAGTATATACTGAAGCACATCCTGAAAGGTCTGAGTAAGCTTATCTGAACTAATTATTCTGCTCTTTGGCTCTTGGACTTGTATTCAGGTCTTATTTTTTAAGATAAACTATGTGTTTTCAGACAGTCCAATATTTGGCACTCATTTGAGTTTCTTAGCTATGTTTCATTTGACTAAAGAGGATATCAATGTCTAAAGAAGGGACACCATATAAGAAGGGAGTTGTTACATGTCAGTCTTTGAACTACAAGCTCTCAGTGGCTGCAGATATGCTGCTGACACAGTTCAGTATAGAGCTTGCCTAATATGCACAAAGTCCTGGGTTTGATCCCCAGCACTATATCATACAGGGTGTTGGTGGTACACACCTGCAATACCAAGCACATCAGAGGTAGAAGCAAGAGGATCAGAAGTTCGATGCCATCCTTGCCTATATAATGAGTTTGAAGTGAGCCTGGGTACACAAGACCCTGTATTAGTTACTTTTGCTGTGATAAAATGCCATGACCAAAAGCAACCTGAACGAATTTATTTTGGCTTATGGTTCCGGGGGTCTAAGTGTCTACCGTGGTAGGACAGCATGACAGTAAGCAGCAGGCACAGCAGCAGGACCAGGAAGCTATGAGGTAACATCTTCAACCCCAGACATGCAGCATAGAGGGCCAACTGGAACTACACTAGGGCTGTGTAGTCACAAAGCCCGCCCTAGCGATGTGCTTCCTCTAGCAGTTCCATACTTCCTAAACTCCCCAAAGAGCCATCAACTTGGAACTCAAGGGTTCAAATACCCAAGCCTATGAGGGACATTTCTTATTCAAACCATCACAGACTCTGGGTCTCAAAAACATAAAACCAAAACAAGATAAAAAAAAAATTTTTAGAATACATACTTATGGAATGACCAAGTTCTATGAAATTAGCTATAAAAGAAGGACAAATGGTCACAATCCCCTCAGTTTATTGTGAACAAATGTTTGAATTTAATACTGAGGGAGGGTCTTCTACGTTAGGAATAGCATTATTTGTGTGTGTGTGTATGTGTGTAATGCCCAGGCTCCCTGAAATTATTCAGCAAATTTTGTGTCCATAAGATTATGTACATTTTCCCCCAAAATTGTATCTGTTCCCTCTTGGTTTGCTTGCTTGTTTGTTTAATATTTGCCCTTCTGGGGATTAGATAAGCCCAATAGCAAGGGTCTTATGTACACAACTGCTATGATCAATAGGGGAAAAATGGAGTCTGTTTTCTTCTGTGGCCATGGGCATGTGAGAAAGGATTAGCTTGGCTATCTGACTTTTGCAATTTAATGGATGTATTTGTGGTGGGATATTAGAGGTGACTTGTCTTGATCCAAAAATGCTAAATTTTTTAAAACCTGGACTATGTTTTCAAAAATCCAAGATGCATTTAGAAAAGCAAGGAAAAATAAATTCAGGCTGCTAGCTTGGCAGCTGGTCTGGATACAGTATTTTGCTCTGTTTACTCTGTCAGGAAGCCAGTTCCATTCGATTAAATTCTGAAATTAGAATGCATGCACGCTGGAAGATACCAAGCAGCTTCATGCTTTTACCCGTACGGAAAATGTGATTAAGGAAATGAACGCAGAAACTGTAGCGCCAGAAGAGATCAATGCAACAGCTGTATTCAACCAGGCTCGATGGGTTAGACCTTTACTTTATTAAAATGGATGGCTTTAGCAGAGAAACTGTGTCCACATCACAGTGCTGTTGTATTGCTCTGAGCTCGGTCTGAGAAAAGAGCCAAGTTGGAACTGCCATCCAATATTGTGGCAGTGGAGCAAGTGCAGATCTGTTCTCACTCCACAAAGCTAAAATTAAGCCAAAGGAGAGATAATTAAAGAATTTATATGCACAGTCTTCCCACATCAACATACTGGATTCTTTTCAAAATTGCTGGTATGTTCTAATTTGGCAGATTTTCCAGAATAAACTGCACAAAAACAACCTCAAAAGTCTCTGTGAGGTGGCGGCGGACAGTGGAGTGGCCCGTGATTACTAATTTATATGTGAAATGCAGTTAGAGAGACGACAAGACTAGATAACTCACAAAAAGAATTTCATTGTTCTTAGTTACATAGTTACCAGAGAGGAAAATATGAGTTTATTACAAAATACTTAAATTGTTGCTTATGATTGCCAACTCTTGACTTTGGCAGCAGAGTGCCGGTTAATGGACACTAGGTAGGTGAGAAGGAAGTGTGTCCTGAGAGATGTTGAGGTGGGGAATAACCTAATATGAGTTTATGGCAGAGAAGATCATTATTATGGACACTACATTCCAGGATGTACTCCTTGGGCTTCATGAGTTAAGAAACTCTTTCTAAGAACTTATAAATATGGTCAGATTCTTTGGAACACTTTCATGCCAAACAAGAAGCTGGTACAAAAAGCAGAATGCTGGCAATTTGAAATGCTCAGAGGAGCCCTGAGTACAAACATGCTATACCATACTATATACTATATGCTATATGATATAGATATACTATATAGATGTTTTCTTGGTCAGCTTGGCACAAGGGCTTGAAAAGCTGAGGGACCTCATTTGTTCATCCTATGTAGCTAAGACTCCATCCCCTCAGATTAAATGATGTCTGTTTTCCGACTTTATTAAAATGTAATTTATTTATAATAAATGTACTTACTAAAATTGTACTGTTTGATGGGTTTTGACTGTGGTATATGCTCATGCAATAATCATCATCATTCAACGTAGGATGTTCTCATTCTTCATACAATTTTTATCTTTTCCCACTCAAACTCCATCCTCAAGCAATCACAGATTGACTTTTGCCAAGACAGAATGTAGATAAAATTGTACAATAAAATTTCATATCCAGTTTTTAATTGTATAGGACAAAAATGTGCTTGTAACACTGGTGAAATTCCCATATCCAAATATTCAGAAACCTTTAAGTGTCTACATGGGATGGCAAATGAGGGGTGGCAAGCACAAATGGCTTGAGGGGTTAGGCAGGTAACTGAAACGTGCGATAGAAGTAAGGAGAGGTAATGGAAAATTCATGTCCTGTCAAAAGGCATTCAGGTGTAGTTTTAGTTTAAATATGTGCTGGCAAAATGGAGTCAAGAAAATAAGGGAGTCAGAGAATATGTGTAGAATAACATTACTTGTATTGTTCTAAAGCAGGTGAAACACTTTATATTACACTTAGGGATGTGCATAGAGTGAAAGTGAGTTAAAAATAAGGAAGGGAATGAAAAACAATTTCACACAGTGGTTATGTGTATCTGGGGGAGATGCAGGCTAGTTATCACAGCAAGTTAAAGTGGGGATTTAAATTGTAGGGTATTATTTACACCGAAGGATAAAGTGACGGCATGGCCTCTGGCAGCAATTTACTTAGCCTCTTTTGCATGTAGTGAATACTTTGTAATTCATCTTTTAAAAAAGAAGAGAATGTTAGGAGAGAAACCCATGAAGATTTGGCTACTGGCTACTCTGGGAATTAGCTTAGAGGCCAGGATGGCTGATCAAATTTCAACCCCTACTCTACACTAAATTGCTTTTTCCTTTGGACAGTGTAGCAGAGAACTACCAAAGGCTAAATAACAGTCCTCTGCCAGTTTTAACAGCCCTCCAGCTAAGAATGGTTTGTATATTTTAAGCGATGAGAAAAACTACCCTCAGCTACTGCCTCGGAGCTATGACTGGCTTTGGAAAGAACTCAGTGAGTCTCTAAGGTAAAGCTAATCAATGAAGCTGCACTTACACACCAAACCGAGAGGATGACCTAGTTATTTCAACAGCAACGATCAGTCTTCGGGCTAGAGAGATGGCTCATAGGATCCAGGTTTAGTTCCCAGCACCCACACAGAACAGCTCATAACTGCTTCTAACTCCAGTTCCAGGGAATCTGACAACCTCTTCTGGCCTGTGCTGCTTCCTACAAGCACGTGGTATGCATAACTGCACACAGACACACAAATAACCATCAAAACACAAACAAAGCCAACAGCTACCAGCCTACCTGCTCAAACTTTTCGATGCTTCTTGTGTTGTCAGAGCAAGCCACAGACAGCTCCTATAACCACACACATTTTCAGTTGACTTATTTTCTCTGCTCCAACTAGAGTCTAACAGCATCTTATGGACCAGGATGAAAGACTTCCCCCCACCCCCGCAATATTTCAAAAGTCATTTAACTGTGCAGTTGAGGAGCTTCCACCTAAATGTCAATTGCAAGCAATTAATTTGCAATGTAATGACAGGCTGAAAGGCAAATATCAAGAGGGGAGTTTAATAGTATTGTCTAAGTGCTTTCCAAGCAATGAATATACTCAATTAAAGCCATATGCTCAGAGATTCTTATCAGTATTTGGCAGTATCTATGTGTATGAGAAGACATTTTCAAAGATGAAATACATAAAACCTCATTAAAATTCTGTGTTAACAGATGAGCGTTTGCTGCTGATTAGATGATATAAGGAACACAACTTTGAACTTGTTAAATGAAATGCTATCCACTGCCCCCTCCAAGAATTCCATTTTCTCTTTAGAATTACAATGAGCTGGATTCAATTCCTCATATATGTGAATATGGAGGCCACAGGAAGATGTCTGGTGTCTTCTTTCATTGCTCTCTGCATTGTCTCCTGGAACAATGGACAGCCCCTCACTGAACCTGAGGCTGGGCTTTAGCCAGGGCAGTTAGGAAGCATGCTCCTGTGATCTGCCTGTCATTGCTCAGCAGCGCTGGGTTTACAGCCCTATGTAGCCATGCTCATCTTTGGGTATTGGGGATCTGAAATCAGGTCCTCGTGCTTCTATAGCAAGGCCTCTTCAAACCACTGGGTCATCTGTCCAGTCCCTCAATTACTCTTATGTTTTGAACTTTATCAGAATAAAAATTTTGAAAATTTGTTCTTTCTTATGTAGTAAGTTCTTGATGTCCTACTGGGAAAAATAAACTTAAATTGTGGGGGTCTGAAAAACTCATCACATCAGAAATGATATGAAAGGATTATAAAAAAAAAAACCATACAGTGGGAGAGATAGAAACAGTAAGTAAATTCTAAGTGAGAGAGAGGAAGGGCAGCACCTTGAACAGAACCAGGAGCCCTTTCCTAACAGTTGCTTGGCCTAGTCTTGTGGATCCTATCTAGATGAGAAAGAGGTGGGCATCTCCTTAGCTTGCTAAGTAGAAAAATTTACAACACCATTTTTCCTTCCTGCATTCGACCACAGGGAGTCAGGATCTGGATATGTGTATAAAGCATTGCAAGTCTCTGGGGTTGGCTCTAAGCATCAGAGTCTAGTTGTTAAAGACTGGGAAGATTTGCTACATGTTTAGTCTTTTTGTTTTTATGCCTACCCAGGTCTTCTCTGCTTCTTGGCTCATAATATCTGACATGCAACTGGATCTTTACAACTCATCACTCATATTGTGATGACTGGATACAGCAGCCTCTGTGAAATGGTTAGCAACAACACAGAGTGGAGTGGGTGACCGCAGCCTGTACCAATCATCTAATCTGGGCATGCTCTATATGCCGCCATAGCCTTTCTTAATTATCAAATAGAGAAAAATTTAAATGTATTCACACACATAAGCACTGAAATCTTGGATTAGGATCTAACTTTCTTTTGCAGTCCCAGAGTCAGGGTGATTGAAAATAGAAGCAAACTTTGAAGCACAAGCTTTACTCTTATACATCTACTCCAGGGAGATCATCTTAGAGCAAAGTGCTAACAAGTCCTGTCCTGATGGCTCAGAAGATGGCTTGCTAGGTAAGTGGTGCTTGCCACCAGGCCCAAGGACCTGAATTCCATCTCTAGAACCCATTTGGATGACAGAATTGACTTGGAGAGTTGTCCTCTGGTCTCCACACAGCTGCCATGGCACTCAAGTGTTGCTCGAGTACACATGCTAAATTCAAAGAAAAAATAGTTCCCCTGCCTTCTTGGAATGTTCCTTCTTCAATTTTGATTCCAAGGAAAAATAGCCTATGAAACTTATTCATTTATTAAACAAGCACTATCTTCTCTTGATTTTATGTGTGTGTGTGTGTGTGGCATGTTGAATATCCCCAGAAAACTTACATTAGATGAAATAGAACAGGTTATATTTATCCCTGCAGTTGGGTGTGAAAGATTATAACAAATAATTGAACAAAGGAATGCTCCAGGACAAAGAAAAAACAAAGATGGAGGGTAAATAGGCGCTTGGTAGGCACAGTATTAAATGCTGATTACACCTCTCCAGCCCAGCAAATCCATATACTTTATTTTCCTGTTTAACCTGCTTAAAATTGGTTCTTAAAATGTAAATAATCTTTACATTTATTAAGTTTAATTGAGAGGAAAAGGATGACAAGGAAGTTGGTTATGAGGCAGACATGAACAACCACCTATGGGAACTAGAAGGCCTGACAATGCAGATTTGTGAGATCATAGAAAGCTTTTATGTATGTATCTTGGATTGTGAAAGTTCTTAGTCACCATGTTTCAGGAACTCTCAGGTCTTTGGGAACCCAAAGGCAAATGTTTTTCTGCCTATTAAAGGAATGCTGTCCTCAGATAGATGTTTCCAGGGAAAGAATCCAACTAAAGCATTATTCAATAAAAATTACAGTATCCTCAAGAAACAACTATACTTCCCTCTCTACATGAAGTGGCATCATCATTAGTAACACCAGTCTTGATCCTGTGCTAGGGGGTCTGCAGGTGTCTGCATATTGTCTGCTCCCTTCCTTCCAACAGGACATTGATAGGTTCAGTTCAGTCCTCTACAGCTTAGGTCTCTGTACCTTGATGACCAAACTATTTGCTCAAGAACACTCTGGAAACTTATTAAAATCTGCCCCACTCTATAAATGGGTTTTTAATACATGAGGTGGGGTTCACTAAATCTTTACCAGTGTCTCCAGTTGTTCTAGCACAAGAGTATATCTCTCTGGGAAGGAAGTATGCAAAAGTTAAGTGTATGGATAAGCTGTCAAACACTACTTCAAATGATAAGTGATGCTTCCTCTACGAAGATATCTGAACTTTTAATGTCCTTCCTAAGGTCATAAAACACTCATCACTTGCCAAATTCATTGTCATTGTATCATTTCCATGGTAGTAGCATTTATTTCTAGTGAAGGATTTGAAAACAGACTTTGAGAAACACTGAGTGGCTGTGAAGAAACAAGGAAGAAGGGAAATGAAAGGAGTGTTAGGGGAAGAGAGACACCGTGAGTCCAGCTAAATATATGTGAGGTGATGGAAGCCATCCAAGGAACACAACAAATATACATAATATAGATCAGCTGAGGAAGACCATGCAAGTGAAAGCGGGCAGGCAATGGCAGGGTATCCATGGAGCAGCCATATTCAAAATTATGCATTTGGTTGGCTAAGACAACAGGCAAAGTTTTTTTTTTTTTTTTTTTTTTTTTTTACAGAAATTGAGAAGACCAAAGATGTAGCTTAACGGAATCTGAATAAAGGGACTGGGTGCTTGAGCCTTGGCTGGAAAGACGGGGTTCTTTGGATGACCACTCTTCTTGAATTTCTCTCTCTTCTTCCTTCCCTATTTTTCTTCAGTTGCCCTTGTAAACACCATCTAGCACTAAGGAAAATCATCAGTCTCCTTTTGCTACTATGTGTGTGTACACATGCACATGCTGTTAAGTAGAGATCAGAGGTCAACCTCTGAAGGCAGGCTCTCCTTCCATTGTGGGAGGCAGGGATGACACTAAGGTGGGTAATCTGGGCTGTCTGAAAGCTCTTTCTCTCAATGGCTCCCCCCTAAATGTTTTCTTAGAATTTTAATTCTTTACTGAAATCATGCTAATATGAGCCCACTTCAACATAAGCTATCCAGCGGCTTAACCGCAGCTGCTAACTTTCCAGACTACTCTTTGAAGAGTAGTTTAGGATCAGCATTACCAACACTGCAAGGACACTCACATTGTTTTCCAACTCAGTATCTGTTCTTGGGAACATTTACTTGTTCATTTGGGGTAACTTCAAAGGTTTACGCCAGTTCCAACTTCCTTCTTTGTGACACACTATACCTGACACTTCTACACATACTAAGAACAAGGATTTGGATATCCATGGACTCTCACTTAAAATAATGGAGAGTTTATGTGAAGGCTTTCTTCCTTCCAAAGGAAACACAATAAACCTTGTTACACTATCATTCAACCAGTGCCTGCCTCCTGATGACCATATATACACCAGAACAGAAATGGAGTCCACTCCCTCTAGGTCCTCCCTTGCACAAATGTACTTTTCGGTTTTGGGGTGCTGAGTCTTTGAGCCTGGTGTTGTCTTGAATTAGGACCTTCCTTCAAGGCAGTGTCCTCATCTGCTGAGGTGCTAAACCTTTATCTAAGACTTTTTAATCCTTACTTTTCAATGTCTAACTTGAAGGAAAAGCAACTTTTTAGTACAGAATTGGAGGTTAAATGGCTAGACAGGAAGTCCTTGAGCCCTAGTTACACTTAGGATTTGATAAAATCAAAAGGACTCAGCATCTTCTTAATTCTCTGGCAGCTAACTTAGTGCCTTTTGAGGTGGCATTTCCTTACAGACATCTAAGTTTCAGGACTGCACTGTTTTTCCAGCTTCACTTCACCATTCCTCCCCAGTCTAAAACCCACAGTATATATTTGCACTTGTTTTCTCAATTGTTTGTTTTGGTTAAAGCTCTGTTAACTTCCTTTTAGGTATCGGGGACAGTTAACTACTGTAAGTGGGTGTCTGTTGCAAGTTTCAAAGGACCTCAGCTAAAAGACCTTGGAGAATCCACCTCACTTTCAGATTACCCCAGCAAAGAAATTAAAGTACAATATCCTTCTTACAGGCTGGTGTGATAATCAAGTAGCATACTATAAAGCTCCATGTGAGTAAGGCCACCTATCTACCTTGTTCACTACTTAATTCTAAGTGCCTAATGCAGGCAACAGCAACCACAGGATAATTCAATTGCTCAACCTACTGAGCAACAAATACCCTTTAGCACAATACTATACTCAATAAAAAGTAGTTAGTATTGTTTCTCCCCTTTGTCACAATTTCCATCTGCAGATGTGGTTCTAACAATCCCAGTGCAGCATGTGGCAGTTTGCTTTATTTCATTTTAAGTAAGTTCAAATAGACAAGGGTCTGAAAACAAAATAAAAAAAATTCCACAAACTTTCTTCCAATACCACTTTGGGGAATACATGGATAAGAGAAAAATAGTAGCATAGGAATGATCAGCCACTTAAGAGAACCATAAAACAGTTATCATGGGAAGCTATCTTTATTGGTTAGTAAAGAATGGCATTACTATACTTAATAAGGTCTAGTGTGGCTGTTACCTATTATCTTCTCCATCCAGAATGCACTTCTGGCTCTTGTGGATGTGTGAAGTTCACCTGCTGCTGGGTATACACCTATCACTGGGGACAATTAGGTAGGATTTCCAGTTCTAGACCAACCTGGGCAACACAGCAAGACCATTTCAGTAGTTTTATAAAACCAGTCTAAGATTAAAAGAGTAAATATGTCAAGTGATCACAGTGAGCAGAAAACAAATGACAAGTGACAGTGATTCGACTTAGATCCCACCAGCGTATTTTTGTGACAGTAGACCCACACTAATGAAGTTAGAGTTGATTAAATGATATGGCACATGTAAATGTTCATTTGAAGTCTTTGGAAAAGTATGCTGCACATTTGGCTTAACTTGGAGAGTACTTGCTTTTGGTTTAAGATTGGAGTCTGACCAGGCCTGGTGGAGCACGCCTTTAGTCCCAGCACTTGGGAGGCAGAGGCAGTCATGACTGTCAGCTTCAGGATAGCCAGAGCTACAAAGTGAGACACCCCACCCTAAAAGATTGGGAGTCTATAGATATTTATAAAACAAAACAAGACAAAACAGAAGGGGGTTGTAGTTAGGTGGTGAGGAAAGGCATAAAGATAAAGCAATGTGATAAAGGACATTTGTCCTCAACAGGAATTCAAGGGTAGTCGGGGTAAAGAGGCAGTGACAAAAAGTAATCAGGGATGACTGTGGAACTCAGATACAGCTGGATTCCACATTGAGTGAGATACTCAAGCCTGGTGTATGGCTCTCAAGCGCCTGTAAATGCCAGCACCTGGGAGGCCTAGGCAGGAAGATGAGTTCAAGACCATCCTTAATACGTGGCATAAGACTCTATATCATTCACAACTAGTCACCAAGCTTTGTGATTACCTAAGGAAACCCTTCCTGCCCTCTTCTTGGCCCCATATGGATGGATATTAAGCCCCTCAACTATGTAACACTGCTTCCCGAGTCTTGAGATTAAAAAATGTATGTCACTATGCCTGGCTATACTTTTCTTTGATAGCCTGTATTAACCGCTCACATCAGTGAAAATACGTCAGTAAAAATAAAACTGCCGTAACACCAAGACATGATTTTTGGAAAGGCCTTGTTTGCTAGCTAAGTGAGGGGAGGCATTCGTTCTACGCTGAGATTCGGGCTGCGAGAGCAGGTCCCAAAGCAACCAGACGCTGCTGCAGCACACTTCTTAAGAGGTCGAGCTTGACGCCTGGGATCGGGTAAGGCGAGAATCTGCCTTGGCGGCTTCGGCTACGGCTGCGGCCACCGACAGGCACTCGACGTCTGTCGGTCCGAACGCTGGGTCGCGCTGGTGGCCGAGGTCCTGGCTGATTCGGATCAAGCCTAGTAACCAGGAAGCTATCTCCGGAGACCATCGCCCAAGCCATGGCCGAAGGGTTGAGATCTCCTTGGGAGGATCGGTGGGCTATCCTGTTGGCTTGATCGCCGGCGGACAGCGACACCGAGTTCTGGGCCATCTTCAAACACCGCCTGCAGTGTTTGCTAGACGAACGTCGATCAAACTGGGCCCTCGGCAGCGCTGCAGATCACTCCAGCCCGAGTCGGACGCAGCCGTTACCAACCCCAGGCGCCATTTTCCGTGTAACGGCGGAAGGAGCAGCAGCCGGAAACGGGCGCTTGCCCCGCGCGCATGCGTGGCTCGTCTGCGCTCGCGCAGGACGGGCGTTTACGTCGTGACGTCTGAACGAGAGGACGTGAGTGTTTCTGAGAGTGCGCAGTAGGGTCGTTCGGCCGCGAGCGGGCAGCCTAGGCCGGAGACTGGAACGGCTGGGCGATGGGGGCGGCGGCCGCAGAGGCCGACCGCACTCTGTTCGTGGGTAACCTGGAGACGAAGGTGACAGAGGAGCTCCTCTTCGAGCTGTTCCACCAGGTAAGGGGCGGGCGCGGTCCTAGGGCGGCTGCGGCTTTCACGGGCCCGGCCAAGGAGCGGAGCGCGCCAGGCCGGAATTCCAAGGCGTTCGGGCCAAAAGTGACGCAGATGATGGGGACATCTGCGTCGCCACCCCTGTGAAGTCCAGGGATCCGAGGTGGAATCTCAGTATGGCTTTCCTTTTTGTCTGGGTACCTCGCCTTCCCTTTCGAGTTAATTGGCCTTTGCTTTGTCGCACAAGTTGAGTGTCCGTGTCTATTTCCGCTTAACTTCCGTGGGAAATTGCAGACGTTAAAGTGTTTTTTAAAACTCCGTAAACATAACGTAGAAAAGCAGGACTGGCATGTGAATCTAAAAAGTGTGAATAATTCTACCTGTCCCGTTCCTTCTTGCTTTATGACTCAATAGCTGGTTATGTTTGAGTAATAGGTGCGGAAGGGGTCCCACCCCCACCCCAGCCTTCGGTAATCGAAGAAAATCCACTTTGTAAATAAATATTTGTGTTTCCATGCAGTGGGAAAATGATAGCTGTTGGTTGCTTTGTTAAGACATCACACAGTCATGTGAGATGGAGATTTTATATTGTACTTTATATTTTTGGTCAATATTGTAAATAATGTAGTTAAAAAAAAACTTTCCTCAGATAATCTCGGTTTCAGTCGGAACTAGAATTATTTTTACTAAAAGGGAAGTAGATGTCCAGCCCTTGCCTGGACATTCTGTTTTTGATGAGGTCTTGATTATATACCTTTTGTTTAAAACTTGTGTTCTCTTCTTTATAGTATTTGAGACAGAGACAGTCTCTGTAGCCTTGGTAGCCCTGGAACTCCGAGGCTGACTTTGAGCTGGTCCTCCTGCCTGCATCTCTTGACATCTGACAATACAGGCATGTGCCACCATGACAGGCTTGCATTCTCCTTTATTTCTGAAATTTAAATGTTTTCCTGAAATTGCCATGTTTAAGTTCTGAATATTTTTCTTTGCAGGCTGGGCCAGTAATAAAGGTGAAAATCCCAAAAGATAAAGATGGCAAACTGAAACAGTTTGCATTCGTGAATTTCAAACACGAAGTGTCTGTTCCTTATGCCATGAATCTTCTCAATGGAATCAAACTTTTTGGGAGGCCTATCAAAATTCAGTTTAGATCAGGTAATGGCTCAGATATTGTGGTAACAGGGAGGGAGTTTTTGGTTTCTTTTGCTTTCAGTTTACTATTCTGGTTTGTTTTTTGAATCAGGGTTTCAGGTATTATGGGCTAGCTTCAGACTCACTGTGTAAGGCATATATGGCTTTGAACTCTTGATCCTCGGGGTATACCTCCCAAGTGCTGGATTTCTAGGTGTCAACTCCATACCAGACTAATATTCTAAAGATAGGGAGTAGGGAGTTGATGATGATGAAAATACTTTAAATTTTGCTATTTCCTATGGCCAGGTTGTTTGTTTCTTCATTAAGTAGTATCAGGTTTGAAATGCTTTCTTTTGCATTTCTGGTATTATGTACTTAAGAAACTGTGAGGCAGTCCATAACAATTTGAGTTTAGTTTGGTGGGAGTTGGTGTTGCGTTTAAGCTGTTTATTTCTTTTGGAGTAATTTAGATTGGAGGAAGCATTTCAAATTATTGTTGGGCTTTTTGGTTTTCAATTAGAATTTTTGAAATTCTTCATTTTAGGAAGTAGTCACGCCTCTCAGGATGCCAGTATGTCATATCCCCAGCATCATGTTGGAAATTTAAGCCCTACCTCCACATCTCCTAACAGGTACTGTTCTCATTCACTATTAAAGTCATTGATCAGAAAATTCCTGAGGTAAAGACCTGAGACCGGACCAGTGAATAGCTTCCTTCATAACGGCTCTGCTGTTTGGCTGCTGTCTCTGCCAAATTCAGGGAACGCTTGTTTTCTGAGCAGACTAGAGACAGATTATATGTTTCTTTTGCACTAAATCAAGTACACTTTTATATATACACATTTGTAACTTGCATAGTTATGTCCTACCCACATGCACATGGATGGACTTGAAAGAAAAAATGTTATTTTATCACAATGGTACTATACTGTATCTTACTCCTCAAAGTTTTAAAGTTTTCAATTACCTCTATAGTAACTTTGTCACTATTAATTGTTTCTTTCCTGCATTTTAAGATCACCAAGTGCCTACTGGGCTGACTTAATAGAACTGGAGTGTAGATCTACCTCTGTCAATTGAGTCTTTAGTTTAATTTCTCTGGTTCTGTCCTTTGCAAGGAAAGAAAGATGAATAAAATGATCTCTGAAATCCCTGTAGCTATTGAATATTAGAGATAATACCATATTTACCTAACTGAATTTGTTCTCTTTGGGTGCTGATATATACATACAGTTTTTTTGATTTTGTTTATAAATTCCATAGAGCCATAATATGCCCATTCGTAAGTAGCTTTCACTTAAGAAAAATTGAACACATACCTGTCATGTATTGATTATCTCATCAGATCCTTTTCCACGTATGATCTCAATTACTCTTTGAAGCAACTGTAAAAAGTAGGATTTACTTACCTCTACTTTTTGGTGCAGAAAGTGTGGAATTGAGGTTAACTTGCCCAAATTTGAACCGCTTGTAGGTAGTGTGTGGAGACAAAGCTACATGGTGTGATCAAGCCCCAGTATGATATGCTGCCAAGTGGAGCTTCAAATCTAGATGTAGACACACACCTTGTGACTACTTGTTTAATTACTATAATGAGTTCTCCAGAAGGGGAATAGAAAGTACTTTGAAAGAATTTTAACAGCAAGAGAGGATGCAGATGGATGAAGAGCTGAAAGAAGCCAGTACAGTGAGGGCAGTGGGGGAGTTTGAGGAAGTGCACAAAGGCTGTGTCAGCGGCTAGGGCTACAATCAAGGTTTGTCCTAAAGAGGAGGAAAGCATTAAGTAAGATAAGAAGTTCCAGGTTTAGAGTTACGTGGTGACAGTGGGGAAGAATAAGGATGCATTAGAGGGGACAATAGTGAAAGTTCAGTAAGAACTATAGGCAGTAACCTTGTGGGGCTGTTGGATCAAGGCTGGTTTGGATGAAGGCATTGCCAAGGCTGGAGAGAATTAGAAGGCTGCTGTAAAGGAGCTCTTGGAAAGAGGAATTATCAAAAGCAGTAGTTTGAAAAAGCCAGCTGAAATTAATTAGTGGTGTTTAAACACGTAACACTGAATTGAAATGCAAAGGTGTCCTCAGTCATTCACATAGCATAGTCAAAGGATCCTAAATGAAACAAAGATTTCCTTTCCCTTAGAGTTTCTTGGGAGGGCTGGGGTGGTGTGCTAGCTACACTTTTAGCTTTAATCATAGGCTAGAGCAGATCATTTTAATACACTGGCATAAAGTAAATTGTACTTTTTGCCCTTGTTAGCATCTGGACATATAATCTGCTCTGAGACACTCCTCCCCACAGAGACTAAAGGAGAACCCTTATTTTTCTTACCTTCGAATAGTCTAATCAACACCAAGACAATGAAATAAATGGTTATTTGTCCAGACCTTTACACTTTAATGACTCAGAAATACCTACTTAATTGCTCCAGTTTCAAAAAGGAAAATTTATAGTTTCTTTCCTCTGTTTATAGCTAGGTAATAAAATCTCAGTCTGAATGATTGTACTAATTAGCTTGAGGTCCAATGCATCTTTTCTCTATAAGGTCAAATAAATGCTTTAGGTGTGTGCTGATCATGTTGTCTTTGTATCTGCCCTTGTAGTGGTAAGAGGAAAGCTGTGTTTTCTTCCCAGAAAATGTCATGTTATGGAGCTCTGTTTGGTTTGTAGGTTCCTAGTTTGCTTACCCTGCACTAGACTTTCCCACAGTTGGGGCTCTTTGCCTCCAGGTAATCAGTCTTTACTTTTTACTTTAAATAGCTCCTTTTCAGAAAGACTGTCCCTGATCAGCCAACTTAAATTGAATGTCTTGCCTTTCCTCCAGCTCTCCCTGTCATGTATCATATAGAAGCTGTACTTATCCTAGTCATTTTCACCAGTGAGAAGCAGCTGGCTGGTGGTGTTTGCTGGATCATGAGCATTCTTGGTTTGTCTTTGCAGCTATGAAAGGACAGTGGGTAACGTGACTCCGCCAGCACAGATGGTCCAGAGGTCCTTTTCTTCTCCAGAAGATTATCAGCGGCAAGCAGTGGTAGGCAGGTCTCCCCTGCCCCAAGTTTAGTTGCTAAGACAAAGTCCTACTGAGTTAAAGGGCTCCTATTGTATCAAATAACATTTTACTTTTCAGTCAGTTTCATTCTCTAGGTGTGAATTAACTTTTTAAAAATTCTTAATACTTTGTTGAATATTTAGACTAGTGTGATGGTTATAGTTTTAGTAATTTAACATGCATCTTCTAGACCAACTTCCTTGAAGTGGTTTTTGTAGTATCATAAGACCTAGCCTAAAACCTAATTCAGCTATCATTTTTCTTACCTTTTTCGAGGCAGGGTTTCATTATGTAGCTCTGGCTATCCTGCAGCTCTGTATAGACCAGGCTCCCCTTAAACTCACAGAGATCTGCTTATGTTTGCCTCAGCTTTTATCAACCTGTAGCAGCTTCTAAGATGAACAAGCTATTTCTCTTGCTGTTACTTTTCTCAGAACCCAGTCTATATTCTACTATATACTTCTCCCTTGAAGTAGGTTCTTTTTGTTAAAGACATTATCTTAGCACTCAGAGATCATATGCTATCTTCACAGAGCTTTTCCTAATGCTAGTGAAGGTCTAGTTCTTTGTGTGTTACAGTGATTCATAGGATAGTCATTTCCAGTAATATCTTTAATTGTATTCTTGGAAGAAAGCAGTGTTTAAGTCTAAGTATCTGTGAGTAGACACTCTAAGGTGGACAACACTGTGGTATGTGCCACATTTAATCACATTCAGCATGGATGCATGCTGGCAAGGGTGATTTGGGTTTTCTTTTATTCTATATATCATTGACTAACTAAATGTGTATATATTGGCTTTGCAATCAAGAAGTACTTAGAGTTAATATTTCTTTTTTTTTCCCCCTCAGATGAACAGTGTTTACAGACAGATGTCATATGCTGGGAAATTTGGTTCTCCACATGCAGATCAGCTGGGATTTTCATCATCAGCTCAACCACATGGTCAT
>NW_022196906.1:42480530-42523913 GCF_008632895.1 Mastomys coucha | reverse complement strand
CTCAGAAATCCGCCTGCCTCTGCCTCCCAAGTGCTGGGATTAAAGGTGTGGGCCACCACTGCCTGGCTAACAGTGTACTTTCAATCATGTCAGTTCACATTTTGGTAAGGTTGCCCATTTTATAGCATCTTCTGTAGATTTGCCTTGATATATTGCTAAACTGCTATCAACATAGATTATGCTATAGAGGCCTGTGAATATTAATTAGTTCCTTTGTCTGCTTTCTATAACCAGATATTGTACATGTCCAGGCTCTGTGCTTGTATTAAAAGTTCCACTAAGTAGTCATCATCAATTGAATTTTTGACTTGAAATCAGTTTCAGGATTGAAATCAGTTTCCAGGCCTCTTCTCTCTCCCAGGAAGTTCAGACTAATAAGCATCTCAAAAGTCCCAACCATATAATCATGTGGTTGACCTTTGCATCCTGGCCTAGGGAAGGTCCCATCCAGTTACCTTAGTAGTTTTCAGGGCTTACCATTTGAAGATAATAATGAAGATACTTTTACAACTTGAATTCTTAGAATTTAAGCTTTTCCTCAGAGTTAGGAACAAAGGCCCAAATTCTTTACTATCCAACACCAAGTCTAAATAGAAACTACTATAGGAGGAAATTTCTGGAAACCATCATTCTACCTTAGCTAAACTGAGATAGCACAAAGCTACTGTGGCACCACTGAATGCATATCAAGAAAATATTGCTAGGTAGCTTTCCCACTTGTTTCTCTTCCACCACCAACATACATACCACTTCCAGGGCTTTTATCTTTCTCTTGGACTTCAGTTTGGAGTACTACAGTTTACAATATTCTCTCTTCAAAAAGTCGAACTCAAAGAAATGGGCTTAGCAAGAACCTGGGATAGCCAGGCAGTGATAGCCCTCGCCTTTAATCCCAGCACTTGGGAGGAAGAGGCAGGCAGATTGCTGAGTTCGGAGCTAGCCTCGTCTACAGAGTGAATGCCAGGGCAGCCAGGGCTACACAGAGAAATGCTGTCTCGAAAAAACAAAAAAAGAACCTGGGATAGGGAGTTGACAGAAATGGGAGATCCATGTAATTTTGTTCCCCATTGCTGTGATAATTGGACAAAAGTAGGCAGAAAGGATTTAGCTCACAATTTCAGGTTACAGTCTATCATTGTAAGGAGGTCAAGATAGAAGAAACTTGAAGCAGTCATGTTATATTCACAGCCAAGGGCACTTCTCTTTTCTTACACAAACCACAATTTCTTGCTTAAGGAATGGTGCCACCCATAGTGGACAAGTCTTCCCATTTAATGTAATCTATATTATTCATTAAAAACATATCCATGGACCACTCTGATCTAGACAGCCCTTTACTGAGATTTCCTTCTGAGGTGATTCTAGATTGTGTCAGGTTGACAAAACTAAACAGTGGTGCTAGAGAGATGACTCAGTTGTTAAAGAACACGTGCTGCCCTTCCAGAGGATCAGAGTTTTGGTTCTCAACGACTATACTGGGCAGCTTACAACCCAATGTATGTAACTGCAGCTCTTGGTGTCAATGGGTACCCACATATACTTGGCACACACATATACATACATACCAGTAAATAAAAATAAATCTTAGAAACAACTCTGTAACTGTAAAGGTACAGTATCTGCTCAGGATACCTCAAGATCAAGTTCTCAGTACAAAGGAGACTTTATTTGTGCCAGAGAGACAAAGGGTGAGGAATAAGACTGTCTTAGGGTTTCATTGCTGTGAAGGGAGATGACCAAGGCAACTTTTATAAAGGCAAACATTTAACTGGGGCTAGCTTAGTTTTAGAGATTCAATCTATTATAATGGTGGGAAGCGTGACAACATGACGACAGACATGGTGGTAGAGGATCCAAGATATCTTGATCTGCAGGCTGCAGGAGACTGTCACTAGGCATAGCTTGAGTTTTGAAGACTTCAAAGCCCATCCCTACAGTGACACACTTCCTCCAACAAGGCCACACCTACTAATAGTGCCATTCCCAATGGGCCAAGCTTTCAAACAGTCTGTGAGGGCCAAGCCTATTCATACCATCACAAAGAGACAAAGGAGATTGAGGATGAGGGAGAAGGGAAAGGAAACAGGATAGGGAGAAGGGTTTTTTTTATCCTAGAGAGGGATAAAGGACAGCCTCCGGATAGAGAGGAGACACATGTGGCCTGTAGGAAAATGATGGATTGTAAAGGTGAAAGGGGAAGCCCCATGTTTGGATGAGGTGTTTAATTTTAATTGGGTATGTTAATTAGGTGAGCCAAAGGGAGTTTTTGATTGCTGGACTTTAACACTTTGATAGCTGGTCTTGATTTTCAGAAGGAGGGGTTAGCCAAATAAGAGAACAGACGTTGGGGACTAGTTTTAAAACCATAATCTATCAGTTTTCTAGCAAGGCAAAAGAAATCAGGGAGAAGGCAAGGCCTGCCAGAGTCATGCTCTCCATACTTGTGCCAGCTAGAGTCTCTTTACTAACCATTACAGAGCAGAAAGTTTCAATTAGAGAAATAAGTCTTACTGATATCTTGCCTAGTGTGATGAGTACCATAATATTAATGTGTATTTCAAAAGTTTTGTCACAAGGAATTAAGAATTTGTGGTGAAGGTGATGGATTTGCTAGTTATCCCTATTAGATTATCCTACAACATATTTCCTTCTCTTATGAGTTATTTCTTAATAAATGTCTGAACATTTACACAATTTTGAGGTTTCATTATGATCTGGGTTTTGCTGTTTGCATAATTCAAAGCTCTTTATATCCTATGTCTCTAATGTAATATAATATGTCAATTTTGTCCTCAGTTTATGATGATAAAACCAAAGCAAGTTTTATCATACTACCTTTAATAACATTATATAGTTATACTTTAAAACTTTTTATATTACTAAGGAGAAGTGGTTGGCAAATATAAAATCATGCTGCCATGTTTAGCTTGAGTGCTAGCATATTGATATGTAAATGTGAGTTCCCTTTTTAGAAACTAGCATTTATAAAACTGTTACTGCATGCTAAGCTACTTTCAACCATTTTCTAGAAGAGAAATTTGGTACCTTTCCAAAGATAGAATGAGTGGAGCCTAATTCATATCTAATGAGTCTAATGCTAGAAATCAGGTTCTTTGATTCTATGCTTACTTTAATTAGGTGTGACAGCATAAGGGGAGATGTAATTGATTTTGATATTATGGCTTGTTGTTTGAAACTTTTTTTCCCTTTTGAAAAAGAGTCTCATAGAATCCAGGCTGGCCTTGAATCCCCTTTATGTCCATGGATGGCCTTGAAGTCAAGATTCTGCCTCCATTCCCCAAGAGCTGAGATTACAACTGAAAGTCACCTCTCCTGGGTTTACTTTTGTAAAATAAGAAATTGTGGGACAGCAGGATGCCTGGGGGATTAAAGCACTTGCAGCATAAGTCTAATGACCTCAGTACAATTCCCTAGAATTCACATAAGAAAGCTGATGTGGTGGTACACATCCATAATCCCAGCATCCCTTCTTCAGTGAGATGGAGGCAGAGACTGGAGAACTGCCTGAAACATCAAAGGTCAGCATGTCCCGAGTCTATAGCAAGGCAGAGACAGTGAGATGGTGCCTCTAAACAAGGTGGGAGAAACCTGACCTCCGAACATTGTTCTCTGATCTTCAGAGGCCATGGCTTACAGTTGTACCCATCCCTACATGCCATATATACAAACACCACAACAAAAATAATAAAGTAAAAAAAATAATGTTTGGTTTTGTAATTTCAGTATTTTTCCTCTCTAAATGATAATAGAAAAGGTTGCAGGGTTCTAGCTACGTAGGCAACTATCGCCGTTTGAGTCCCAATAAATGAAATGCAAAATAGGACTCATTGTAACATTTTTGCTAATTCTGATTTTGATATACAAAGATGTATTGATATTCCATTTTAAAATATGAGTAGTTGGCTTTTTTTTAAAGTTTTTAATCCCTTAGAACAAAGAATATACTTGCACGGTTCAAAACCAAAAAATATCTCCATTGAGAAATACCACACTTCTAGCCTGCTCCTTACCATTTTCCAGCACGTAATCATGTTATTAGTTGAGTGGCATTCCAGCGTTTCTTTGTTCTCATCTCTCCTCTCTTTCTTGCATATATGGTCATTTTGTGCTTAACAGCATAATCAAGATGTCTTGAGTTATGATTGTTTTTGTTTTTGTTTTCTTGTTTTCTCAAGACAGAGTTTCTCTGTATAGCCTTGGCTGTCCTGGAACTCACTCTGTAGACCAGGCTGACCTCGAACTCAGAAATCTGCCTGTCTCTGCCTCCCAAGTGCTGGGATTAAAGGCATGTGCCACTACCGCCTGGCCAAGTTATGATTTTTTTGAATGCAATTTTTGTTTATCTGGCAAAAAAATGCCATTCAGCAAATTTGCATAATTAAGAAAACTTTACATGCCTTATTACTTTGCTTTATCTTGACATGAGTGTACATTATAGTAGCCTTTAGAAAAACAAACAAGCATAATGGTCTTTGCCTCGGAGACAGGGCTGGGAGTTGGAGTTGGGGGTGAGCTAAATCCTGATGGCAAAGACATAGGCTTTTTTTTCTCCATTTGTTCCATTATCTCAGTACTAACATATTTCACAGATGGGAAACTAGTCATTTCCTTCCCCATCAAAGAAACAGCTCTAAATACAAAATAAAGTGCCCTAATTTTAGGTTTTTGGGTTTTTTTGTTTTTGTTTTTGTTTTTTGTTTTTTGTTATTTTTTTGAGATAGGGTTTCTCTGTGTATCCCTGGCTGTCCTGGAACTCACTCTGTAGACCAGGCTGGTCCTGAACTCAGAAATCCACCTGCCTCTGCCTCCCACGTTCTGAGATTAAAGGTGTGCACCACCACTACCCGGCTAATTTTAGAACTTAAAACTACCTTAGATTTGCCAGTCTCAGCTTCCTGAGTTTGGATACAACTTGAGCGGCTGCCTCAGGCTCCTGACACCAGGACCTTCCTGCTGAGAAGGGCTGTATTATTTACTGACCTGTGAGCTGAAGTACCCTGGCCCCCCCCAACAACCTCTCCCAAACCCTTAAAAGCAAACACACAACCCCCTACTTCAATGCATTGAGAGTATTTACTGTGTCCCCGTGTAATGAGCATCAACTAACTTGGTAAGTTGGTTCTTTAGCGTTTGTGTTGTTTTTCCATGAGAATAACAAAGCACCCAAGACAATCAACTGGTCATGAAGAATGGTTTGTTTTCAGCCCTTGGTTTTAGAGGTTTAAGTCTGTGGTCAGGCGGAGTCACTGCTGCTGGGCCTGTGGTAAGGTGGTGCAGGGTGGCAGGGAGTGTGCAATGGAGCCAAGTTCTACCAACTCATGGCTGAGATGAGGCAGAGCAGGAGGGAGGAGTGCAGGATCACCAGGCCCCTTCAAGATGTGTCCAATGACTGGAAGTCCTGTCACGAGGTCCCACCTTTCAAAGTTGTCACAAGCTGTCAACACGATGCTGGGACCAAGACTGAAACACTCTGACCTTTGACGGACTTTCAGACACAAATCTCAAAGCTTCATTGTAGAGTGCTCTGTACAAGTTAACTACTTGGTATGTGTTTGTTAAACCGAGTTGACATAAATGCAGTTCAGATTTCATAAAAATCGGAGTGGCCATGTATACAGATGTGCTCTGAAGATACTTTTAAAAAAGGCTTATTAGTTTTAATAATGGATGTGGGGGATGTGGGGATGAATGGATGAATTTAAAAAAAAATATTTCTGGAGCCAAGCATGTTATCTTATACTTAATCCCAGGAAGACTGTCATGAGGTTGAGGCTAGCCTGCACTTCATAATGAGTAAAACCCTGCTTCAAACAACCAAAAATAAACCAGACAGAAACCAAAACTGTTTCTGTAACAGAAAACAGAGACAGTGGGTGCAATTTATGGGTCATGAGCCCTCCTCCCCAGGAAAGGACCCATCTCTCAGCTAAAGTAACAATATTCTAGCCTTTGTCACATGGCGGCTTTCTATAAGTCTAAAATGGTCATAGATATGGTGGGGAAGACATTAGCATACTTACCCATGCTCTCTGCTTTGGCAAAGCTGTGCATACATCTACATCCATTTTCCTTTACCATTTTCTATTTTACAATTTCTTTAGAATTTAGGAAAAATAAGTTATTTATGATAAGAACACTAAATCTGTACTTGTCATTGTAACAGGAACACGTTATCTTAGCTGAATAAATGTGAAAGGTTCTAAAACTCGCACACATAATTTCTGTTTATTTTTGAGACAGGGTTTCCTGTGGCTATTTACATAGCTATAATTTTTCATTGTTACATGTAACCATTCATTGTTAAAAAAAATCATGGGCATGGCTATTTAGGATATAAGTTGTTAAATACCATCACCAAAAGTGTAATTAAAAAAAAAACCTATATTTGTGCTGTGTGTGTGTGTGTGTGTGTGTGTGTGTGTGTGTGTGTGTGTTTTACTGGTGCCCAGTAAGGTTTGAAGAGGGCAACACAGCCCTTGGAGCTGGAGTTCCATCCCCTGCAAGAACAGCAAGTGCTCTTAACATTTGAGCCATCTCTCCAACCCCAAAATGTTATTCTTTCAAAAAGTAGGGAAATAGTACTTTAAACTGAGAATAAGCTCCGCTGATTCAAATTCCTATATAGCCAGGTGTGGCGTTGCACACTTTTAATCCCAGCACTTGGGGGGCAGAATTCCAGACCAGCTTAGGTTCTGTAGCGAGTCTCTTTGTCAAAAAAAAAAAAGTTTCTATACTGCAATAGAATTCTCCTTCCTATGAATAGGGCCACAAATGATTACAAACTAAACACAGTATGATCCATTAGGTAATGCCATTATAATGTACATATCCATTCTGTAGTAAAATTGTACATGTAATTTGCCACGTGTTTCCATGATTTTTCCGTTTCTCTGGTGAAGCTTGGCAGGACGCGGTGGAGTAGCTGAAAACCACTTGTAGGTTGCAGCACCCCTAAAGCTCTGATTAGGCAACAATGTTTGTCTCACAAAACCAGCTCACCGGGTAGGAATAACTATGCCACCAACCACAAGCTCTGTAATTACTGGTAACACAGCTTTCAGAAAAAGACATAGAGTACGTGATTCAAGACTGAGCACGTTTGTGACAAAATTGCCCTTTGCAGAGGCGTTTGCCACTGAGCTAAAATATAAGATCCCCGCAGAGGCCCCTTCGAGCGTAGGTGATGAAAACCCTATCTATTGTGGGAGATTAAGGACCCGTCTATTAAAACCCGAGTAGTTGACAAAAGCAGAATAGAGGACAGAACAAGCAGAGCTATTCCAATTCGCTTCAGTGGGCTGCAAAAGGTAGAATAGTATAGGATCTAACAACTGAGACACATCCTACACATCCTGGCATCCTAGAAAACTAGACAAGGCTTCTGCCAGTAATGGGAAAGGAACATTTATGGAACACCTAATATGTGCGAAGTCATCTTTCAGCCTAGAGACCATTTAAGGACTCCTAAACGATGATGGCGGAATTAGTCTTGTAGCTCAAAAGAGCACGTCAGTCGGATTCCAAGTAAGCAAGAAATATACTCAATACGTGGAAGGGAGGGGCAGGTAAAAAAAAAAAAAACGGAGGGAGGTAGCAATAAGGAAAAGGTACATTAAAAAAATTCTTAAACATATAACCATATTTTTTTCAAAGTAAAACCTCTTCAACTTCTTAGCTTAGAACTAATAAAAACTCAGGAATGATATCTCCTGGAAACAGACAAACTTTAGCGGTGAGACACTAGCAAGTCCCTTAACATCCGAAAACACGTGGCGGGGGAGGGGAGCTGGAGGCTGGACCCAGGACTCTCACTCCCATCAGCCCTTTCGGCAGCCGAGCGTAGCTGTGGAGGGCGAGCCGATGCCTAGCATGCCGGAGCTTGTAGTCTTCTCCCGGCACCTCCCCGTGGGTTTGCGACGTTTAGCGACTGTGGCGCCTGCGCGCGCTGGGCCGGCGGGGCTGGGGCCGTGGAGGCTCGTGCCGGGTGATGCTAGGCGTATCCCTGGGCGCCAGGCTGTTGCGGGGCGTGGGCGGCAGGCGCGGGCAGTTCGGGGCGCGAGGTGTCAGCGAAGGTAGCGCAGCCATGGCGGCAGGGGAGAGCATGGCTCAGCGAATGGTCTGGGTGGACCTGGAGGTGAGAGTGCGGCTGGGGCGGAGAGGGTGCGGGGAGGCGAGCGCAGATTCGCGCGTGGGACCGAGGGACTCCCCTGTCCCGGGAAGCAGCAGGAATCTGGGTGTCAGGTGCGACAGGTGAGCAGGACCCTAGAAGCCCAAGCCAGGAGTTTTGCGGGGTTCTGGGACTGTGCTGGACTGTGGGGTTTCTTTCCATCTGGGTGGAGCCATCCATGTGTCTTTCCTCTCCCTAGCCTCGACCTCCACCCAAAAGTGAATTTGCGTTACGCGTTAGTGTCTCTGAGTTCAGGATCGTGAGTGAGAGTGGGGGCAGCGACTCTGAGCCCTGCTCCGTCTCCACCTCCTAGCCTTAAAAGACTAGGTTGCCTAAGCTAGGACTCAGGAGATGACTCAGCCTTACTCCTCATTCCATAAAAGAGAAAATTGAGGCCCCATTGGAAGATTCAAGTTACTCAAAGTCCACCGGGGGGAACAGAACCCTTCTTAGTTTTAACGCATTCATACGTAGGCCTCTCTTAACTCCAGTTTTCTCCTTACGAACCGAGTTTAGTAGTTAACTTTTTTGTTGGGAAAACTTAGGGAAACCTTTGTAAACCTCGGAGAGGTAATGTAGTGAGCTCACTTCTCTGTAATCAAGTGCTGTATTCATCCTGCTTACTTTGCATCTGTTCCCAGCACAGATAGAGTGTTTGACAGTAGCTGGCCCACAGTGCGTCCCTTTAGCAGTCTCTGAGCACTCAGAACTTAGTACCCTGAGTACTTTTCAGAAACACCATTACTGATCGTAGAATGTAAGCTTGGTATACACAGAGGGATTTCTATTAAATAGACTTGGGCAGAAGAGGTTTAAAGAAAGGTGGTTTCATGTGTTACATGCTTATTTATTTATGTTTTGCAGATGACAGGATTGGACATTGAGAAGGATCAGATTATTGAAATGGCCTGTCTGATCACTGACTCTGATCTTAACATTTTGGCTGAAGTAGGTGATGCCGTGTAAATACATTCATACCACTTAAAGGGCACTGGGGATCTAAAGGTGCCGCCTTCTGATCTAATTGGAAAACTTAGCAGATTGAGGTCCATGTAGATTAAGGCCCAGCGCAATATACTCGGACAATGTAATATACCATGTTAGAGTTGTATTGGAACCAACATAATCCACTTCATAACTGGGTTACGTTTTCAGCTCAGATTTACAGAATCCCCCTCCCCCCAAGGCTACAACAGTTCTGAAGGATTTACATGTGTATTCTTAGTCCTCAGGACGATAAGCTAGGCACTATTAATGATGTTCATTTTATACCTGAAGATATGGAGTTATAAGAGAGATTCAGGGGACTTGCTCAAGAGTGTTTGGTTAGGTATTGGGGAAGCTGATAAACTACTCTCTAAACTCAGGCAGTCTCAAGTGCTCCCAGCCAGCTGTGTCCTCATCAGCCTTGGTGTCCCCTGTATCCCTTGCCAGAGTCTCCCCTGGTTAGTTATGTCCTAACTTTGGCTTTAATTCCATATATAGTCCCCCTTTTACCATTCCATAGGGGATTGGTTCCAGGATTCTTCTTTAGGGACCAAAATCTCATTCACCTGTATATCCTCAAAGGAGATACAGTATTTCTTATATATTTTGAGTCACCTCTAGATTGCCTGTTACCATTCTTGTGCTTCCTATAGAATACCTGATAACGATGTTGGTGTGTGTAAGTAGTGTTTACACCGTGTTGCTTAGGGTATGTTAAGAAAAAAAGTATTCATATATGTTTCTTACAGACCAATGACGTTTCTGTCTGAGCTGGTTGACTCTTCCCTTGTTCCAGGTGGCTGATGGCCTTTTCAGCTAGACTGTGTGGTTCCTGCACATCTGTGCTAGGGTTTTAGAACATCTGTAGATGCACTTTTAGAATATGTTCTCATGATGATTTTATCAGCTGTGATAACACTCTGTTTATGCTGCTTTTAACTGAAACATTTAGCAGAACAAATAGAATAAACCTGTTGGCACTTGTATTTAAGCACCCATGAAGCATTTTAAAAGATGAAATCCCTGACCTTGATACCATCCTCAATATTCGAAGCCACTAAAAAACAAAATAGGCCAGGCATAGTGGCATGAGTCTTTAATCCAAGCACTTGGGAGGCAGTGACAGGTGGATGTCTGTGAGTCTGAGCCCAGCTTGGTCTTTATGGCTAGCTCCTGGCCAGTTGGGGCTACCTAATGGGGGTAGAGAGATGGCTCAGCAGTTAAAGCGTATTCTATTCAATCACGAAGACAAGAGTTTGTGACCTAGTACCCAGGTCTCACAGCACCCAAACCTCCACCTCCAAAGGACTTGATGGCCTGCTCCTGGCCTCCACATGTCTGGCCATACCAGACACATGCATACACATAGAAATCAAATGAAACAACAATAAAAGATGAAGCAGGTATGCCTGCGGAAAGAAGAGTCTAGTTAATAAATTAGGTTCACAGAGTGTGAGCTCGGTGGACGCTGGAGCCACAGACATTTCCTGTTTACAGTTAGGATGACTTTTCATTCCCTGGGCAAGCAAAAGGACTTATTATTCCCTGTTTAAGGCATTTTTAGCTGGGCATGATGTCACACACTTTTAATCTCAGCATTTCAAAAGGCAGAAACAGGGTGATCAGTGTGAGTTTGAGTCCAGGCTGGTTGACAGAGTAAGTTCCAGGTCATCTTGGCCTCTACAGTGAGATTCTGTCTCAAAACAACAACAGCAAAACCTAAAAAAAACCCCAAAAAAACAAAAAAATCATTTAGAGGTGAAATCCAGCCTTGTAGTGGCATCAGGCTTATCATCTCGTTGAGAACCATGAGACTATTTCTTATAGTTTTTATAACAGTCTCTTGTGTAAATCAAGCCCTGAGCTTTCGGTTTGTGCACTTATTTTTCTGACTTGGGATTTTTTTGGTGATGAACAGTCAAGTGTCTTTATTTTATCAGCCCTGTTTACTCTTGGCCAAAGAAGTGTTTTTCTTTTAGACTGTGGATGACCTGAAATGTGGTTTAATGGATCAGTTGGTGTGTGTCCATACCGTTGCTCGTGAATAGGGTGTTTGTTCAAAGGCTTAAGTCAGATGAGGATAAGGGTGTTAAGAAAAATACTTAAGGGCTGTCAGTTGCATGGGAAGTATGTTTTATTCTCATGGAAGAGTCTGAGGACAGTGTTGTTTGCTGGTAGAAGCATCCTGTTTTGCAAACTTAATTTGGAGTCTTAGTTTGCCCAAGGGCAGTCTAGAAGAGATCATTTGATTTATAGTATGTATTTCTGTTCTTCAATTTTTTTTTTTTTATAAACATAGCTTTATTTCTCCACCAAGATTGTTGACATCTGTTTTTGTATTTGGCTACAATTCAGTTTTAGATAACTGGTCTATTTTAGTACAGTTCTAGACTAGCTGTAGAGTTTACCCTATGGTGGCTCAGCAGGGAAGGCAAAGGCGCTTACTGCCAAGCCTGACGACTTGAATTTGATCCTTAGGAACCACGTGGTGGAAGGGGAGGACTAACTCCCAAAAGTTGTTCTCTGACCTGTGCGCACGCGCGCGCACACACACACACACACACACACACACACACACACACAGAGAGAGAGAGAGGAATGTATTGCACTTATGTTCTTGCATATAAATAAATAAGAACAATACATTTTAGAAAAAGAATATAAGATGTGTTGGTTATATAAGCTTTCGTTCATTCGGTGATTGGAGTGTGTGTTTACCGCCTTACTCCTTGCAGTCTCAGGTATTCTCTGCAGAAAGTTCAGGCAACTGTAATTTCTTGCATTCTGCTAGGACATGATAAGGAAAGTTAGACTTTCTTTCGACCTTTGCCTTTTAAGGTGAAACAAAAATCATTTGCTGAATTCCACTTGTTAGGCTCTCTAACACACTCATGATCTTATTCCCTGGGCCAGAGGGCTGGCCAGCTGGCTTGGTGGGTGGAAGCACTTGCCACCAACACTGATGGCCTGAGATTGGTATCAGAACCTGCTTGGTAGAAGGAAGAGGTGACTCCCACAGTTGTTCTCTTACTTCTATGTGCATGCTGTGTTCTAGAGAGAGAGGAGTGGGGAGATGGGACATGCACAGATAAAATTTAAGGGCTAGAGAGATGGTTCAGTTAGTTAAAGTAGTACACTGCTCTTACAGAGGACCAGAGTTCAGTTCCCAGCACCCATGTTGGTCAGCTCCACAGCTGACTGTAACTCCATCCGTGCTCCGTGGCCTTCAAGGACACCAGCACACATGTACAGAGGCACACAAGAATATACATAACTAAAAATAAAGTTTTTTTTTAAATTTAAAAAAAATAAGTAAATTGAACTGAAAATTCGAAAGCCATTTTTCTTTAGCTATCACTAGTTATTTCTATAAAAATGTTTCCTTTTAAAATATAAAACTTAAAAATACCAGTGTAAGTGTATCCACCATGCACAGAGAGCATCTGCTGTGTTTATTTGGTCCTCCTCCTCCTCCTCTTCCTCCTCCTCCTCCTCACAGCCTTATCTTCTTTTAAGTGTCTGCATTTTCTTTGTGTTTTGTGTGCAGATATAAATGAGCATTAAAAACAGCTTGTCTAGGTGATGGCTTAGTCAGTACAGTGCTTGCTGTGTAAGCAGAGAACCCTAACCAAGTTAGACCATCCCACTATATAAGGAGCCAGCCCAGCAGTGTGCTTCTGCAATCCCAGTCTCAGGGAGGTGGAAATAGGTGACTCTTTGGGGGCTTGCTAGCCAGCATAATTGGCAAGCCCAAGTTCCCAGGTGGATGGCCCCTGAGGAAGGCTGTCCTCTGAGCTCACATGCGTGTACATAGATGCCCTTCTCCCGGTATACTCATAAATAAACACAGTTTGAAAGTAGGGTTGTTTCTGTTGATTCTTTTGAGACAGGGTCTCACTCTGGAGCTCTGGCTGGCTTGGGACTTGCTATGTAGACCAGACTGGCCTCAAATTCAAAGAGACCCGTATTCGACTCCACCCAGCCTCTCAAGTGCAGTGATCCAAGGTGTACACCACCATGCCGATCGGGCTTCTGTCATTTCTTTATGACTAATGGCTTTTCCCACCCACAGGGCCCCAACCTGATTATCAAACAGCCAGATGAGTTGCTGGACAGCATGTCAGATTGGTGCAAGGAGCATCACGGGAAGGTAACATTACCAAATAACAGGATTGCTGCTTTGGGGATCGGTCACAAGCTTGTTGCTTCCCACATCTGACTCCTGTGCCCTTGGTGGATGGTGTTATAAAAGGGTTAGAGGACGGTGGCTTAGGCGAGTCTGGGCAGCTGCTTGCTTGTTCGCTCTTCACTCTGGGACCTCTCGAGATCACCTTCTCCTGAATGCCCTCTTTTTTTCTCTCTTCTACATTCAGTCTGTCGCGAACGTATTGTGGAGTTTCAAGTGTTACTCAAGTCAGTCTTTTGGATAAGGTTAGACCTCAGCCCGCAGAGAAGGGGGACTGCCGCTCTCCTGTTGGGAGCTGTTTCTTCCCAGAGGTTCTGTCCCTGGACTCTGAGCACTGTCTTTTATGACTGTGGAAGTGATATTAACAAATCAGGAACATGACTTAATTCAGTTCGGCTTCATTTAAGACACGAAATTGGCGTAAAAGATGGCAGTTTCAGCCATGCAGTGGTGGCGCACACCTTTAATCCCAGCACTTGGGAGGCAGAGGCAGGAGGATTTCTGAGTTCAAGGCCAGCCTGGTCTACAGAGTGAGTTCCAGGACAGCCAGGGCTATGCAGAGAAATCCTGTCTCGAAAAACAAAAAAAAACAAAAAACAAAAACCAACCAAACAAAAAAATGGCAGTTTCAGTTCAAACTTGAGCCCCCAAGAGTGGTCCAGCTGTGGTTAACATTTACCTGTTTTAGAAGTGAAGTTTCATTTTCTAGATACCTTTGCACACTGACTTGATGTGTTTGTGGTGGGGGCTGGGGATTCTGTCTTGCAGTCTGGCCTTACCAAGGCAGTGAAGGAGAGTACAGTCACACTGCGGCAGGCAGAGTATGAATTTCTGTCCTTTGTACGACAGCAGACTCCTCCGGGGCTCTGTCCACTTGCAGGTAAAATCCAATCCCATGTTCCTCTCGTAGATAGTCTTCTATAGTAGTGGTTCAAGAAACTGAAGTTCCAGAGAGACCAGCTGAGACCATCCTAGCCTTCCACTCACCTCATTCGGAGTACTCGTCCACTTTTGTATATCAGTGAAATGGCTTGGAACTCGATCTGAGAAACACACGTGAACTCAGCCCCCCCCCCCCCATGTTTTTATTATGGAAAAAAAGATGCCAGATGCACAGAAAGGTTGAATTTTGGTCATCGTTAATCTCTGCCGCCTTGGATTCCCCTTACATATTTTTTTGCTGTTTTTGGACATTTGCACACAAACTGCTGGCTTTGACATACTCCTCCTTCCTAATGTCCCTCCCAAGCAGCTCCTAAGAGTAAGGACATTGTCTTACGTGACACAGTATTATTAATGCATTGGAGATAATTAATCCCATTTAAGAATATCTGTGGTACCCAGCCCACATCTCAAGCACCCTCAAGTGTCTGTTTTTGAACTCAAAGTTAGTCGTTGCTCATATATATTTTATTCGGTTATTTTGTCTCTGGTTGGTTAGTCTAAAGTCATCCACCTATCTTTTTTTTTGCCCCTCTCTGTAACACTTGACTTTTTAAAGAGACCAGATCTACTATGGTAGGATTTTTAAAGGGTTGACATTTGACATTGTCAGAGGGAAGGTAATGTTCTGTGTGTGTGTGTGTGGGGGGGGGTGTTTGCATTTCTGTATGTAAATTAATGTGGTAACTAACATTTTAAAGACAAGGAAAAGTTTTGGCATTACACATAAGAGCATATATTGTATAATTTTTTTTTCCTTAGCCAATGCGGCTGATGTCTATTTTAAAGTTCTCATTGAAAAATCCAGTGTTTATAATATAAATTACTGTATGAAAGCATGAATGTAGATATGACTTGTTAAACATATTGGATTGTAAAATAAAGGTTTATCTACTATATGATTTGGTTAAATTTTTAGTGTTAGTAGTGTGGATTTTGTGACACTGGGAACAAGTTTGCACATCTGGTAGGAACTTGAAAAGAAACAGACTTAAACTCTTTAAGTGTATGGAGTGCTAGACGCTCATTCTGCCCACGAGAGGCCGCTTACGAGTTTATTGTGAACTAGACTGAGGACCTGCTGGGGAATCTGGATTTGTAACTACCATGAAGTACTCAGAGTTGATGGAGACATCCAGAGGTGCTTTTTAGGAACTATTTTGAAAAAAAAAAAAAAATTAACTTCCGTTTCAAGTATGATCTATGAATGTCTGTATCGTTCTGTACCCTGTTAGAAATGCGCAGACGCGGTATGCTTCCTGTCTTTCTAGGGAACTCAGTTCATGCAGATAAGAAGTTTCTTGACAAACACATGCCCCAGTTCATGAAACATCTTCACTATAGGATAATTGATGTGAGCACTGTTAAAGAGCTGTGCAGGTAAGGGCTGTATTTAGGGTCTGTCACATTGCCTGGTGTAGCATGTCTTAATCAAGAATTTGTAGAAAAGAATCAGCTAGAATGGAGGGCGCTGAGTGGGTGTTTGTCTTCCTCATTCCAGTCTCTTTTCCACATGGCTATATGTCTTCTCAGTGGCAGGGAAGGTATTTGTGGGCTCGCCCACTGGGAACACAGAGGCAAAAGACTCTGGTTCTCAGTAGCTCAGGCTCTAGTGAGTTGACAGAGGTGCAAAAAACACCTCCAAAAATAAGCTGCTCGAGGACCTGTGCAATGGGACTGCTCATGCAGAGCATGAGGGGGCCAGGAGGAGCTTAGTGGGCTGGAGTAGAAGGGGGAGTCAGAAAGCTTTATCTGGCACACAGCCTTTTGAATGAGATTTAGAGGTTTGAATGAGGAACGAGCATTCCTGAAGGCAAGCAGAGATGGGAGGGTGCTAGGGAATTGAAAGCTAAGACAAAACAGGTGCAGGGATGCTGGCATAGAGCACAGTTATTGTGTGTGCCTAGCATGCAGGAAGCTCTGCCCGATGATTGGATGAGGGACGAAAGAGAAGCGGTAGATGGGTTAGTGTTTCCAGCTGAAGCAGCTCAGGTGGATGATGGCACTGTTTGTTCCAAAAAAAAAAAAAAAAAAAAAAAGGAGAGACCGAGAATAAGAGCCACACCCATGGATGGGAGTGGAGGATGTGTGGTCCCATGTATAGTAACTTAGAAGTGTCTAATGGGTCCAGTGGAGATGCCCAGTAGTTAGATATGTAGGAGAGAAATTGTGGCAAGGGCTGGCTTGGTGTTAGAATCTTAGGAATCCTCTACATTGATAGGCTTGTTTAAAGAGAGTGTCTAGGGTGAAGAGAGGAATAGCCTCTCTCCATTGTGAATCACTTGGAAGAGGCTGGGGAATGTCGCTCAGTTGGTTGAGTGCTTGCTTAGTATGTCGTCAATCCCCTGCCTCATAAACCAGGCACGATGCCTGTTATAGTACTCTGGAGGTGGAGCTCGCGGATCAGGAGACCAGCCTGAGCTACCTGAGACCCTGTCTCAAACACACAGTAACCAGTAGATGAATGACTTGACGGTGATTGCTTAGTGTGCTTGAGATGGCCTCCTTTGAGAGTTTATAATTTCTACTGTGTATAGACGCTGGTATCCAGAAGATTATGAATTTGCTCCGAAGAAGGCTGCTTCTCACAGGTAAGAGTGGGATCTACCAAGGGTCTGCCAGTGTGACCCGCTCAAGCCCAGTTCTGACTTATAAACAATAACAGCCTCTCTACTCCATTCTTCCTAGCTGGGCAAAGGATACTCTTGAGTAGTGGAAGAAGGGAAACTTTCTCACTGAGCTTGCTGGTCGGGCTTCTTGATCCTGTCCTCAGTCTTTCACTTTTTGGTTTTTTTGTTGTTTTACTTTTAGTCCTCTAGTCTGTTACATTCTTAAAACTTGGTTTGGAAGTAAGATGAGACCATTTGTGACCATTGTGGAAACTGCCACTGTTGGTTCCCCGTCTCCCAGAGGATGGGCAGACAAGGGTGGCCCTCTGAAGTTCGAACACTGTAAACTCTTCTCCTACCTGGATACTTTCGCTTTTCTGGTGTGTCTGTGCTCGCAACTCCAGGCATATATCGTTTCTTTTAAAATTTGCAGCTATTTAGCAAGAAGAGCTGACTGGTAAGGACGGTCTGAGGGAAACATTTGGTTTCCTGATTTACCTACTTGATCACACTGAATATTGATCTGCTTCGTTGGTACTCTGTAGTGTACAGTTTGAGGCATCACAGGAAGGCCAGTCCCCGAGCTAGAATGGCCTTCTGTGTCTACAGGGACGTACCCAAACAGTAGTATACTAATCCATCTCCGAGATACTTTATTAGAAACAAGGTTTAGGAGTTTTGAGTATTGACTCTTTCAGATTTTATTGATTTTCTAATTATTTGTGTGTGTGTGTATGTGTGTGTGGGTGTGTGTATGCGTGTGTGTGTGTGTATGTATGTGTGTGTGTATGTGTGTGTATATGTATGTGTGTATGTATGTGTGTGTGTATGTATGTGTGTGTGTATGTATGTGTGTGTATATGTGTGTGTGTATATGTGTGTGTGTATGTATGTGTGTGTATATGTGTGTGTGTGTGTGTGTGTGTGTGTGTGTGTGTGGTACATGTGTGAAGGTACAGAGGACAACTTGCAGGAGTCAGGCCTGGAGGTTGAACTCAGGTCGTCAGGCTTGGCAGAAGTATCTTTATATCCACTGACCCATCTCACCAACTTCTTTTCAGTTTAGGAAGCTGATAGTTACCTACATTGCCCCATCATTATGTGCCTAAGTAGATTTGAAGAAGACTCGCCTCCGTAATACAGTAGGTAGACCTTTCTACAAGAGGGCATAACTCACAAATGTTTGTAAACTTACACAGTGATTAGGCCAGGCTTTGCCAAACAGTGGGTTCTGAAAGTACCTTGAGGTGTCTGGTCCGTTTCAGAGTTGAGGGTTTCGATGAGAGATGCACTGTTGGGGAAGCACCTGCCTCACGGTCATAAGCACTTAGACCTAGGCTCAGTCCCCAGAAGCCATGTCACAGTGCTGGGAGAGGTGGCACATGCTCTGCTGTCAGTGCTGAGGGCCAGACCTAGGCTCAAGTCCCCAGAATCCATGTCACAGTGCTGGGAGAGGTGGCGCATGCTCTGCCATCAGTGCTGAGGGCCAGACAAGGGCTCTAGCCTAGTTGGGGAGCTCTGGGCCAATAAAGAGACCCATGTCTCAAGAATTGGATGACATTCCTGAGGGTGATACCCTTGGTTGTCCTCTGCCCTACACATGCATACATACATATAGACATATATGTGAAAAAAGATGATTGATTATGCGTGTCTCCAAATAGTATTTCAAATTTATTCTTTGACAATATCATACACAGTTCCAATGTACCTTGATCATTTCTATCCCAGCTCCCCCCTTCCCATCACTACACCCCCTTCCCTTCAGACATTCTTTAAGTGTTCCCCTCCTGCCTTATGCCTTTTTTGTTTCTTTTCTTTTTTGTGGGGATGTGGGTGGGTTGAGACAAGGTCTCTCTGTATAGTCCTGGTTGTTTTAGAATATACTGTGTAGATCAGGCTGCCCTCAGAAACTCAAGAACTCTGCTTGCCTTAGACTAACTTCTTTGGTTGTTGTTTAACCTACTGAGTCACGCATGGATGTGGGTCATCCACCAGAAGAATATGGGTGGCCCTGACATGAAGAAAATGGACTTTCTCCTCTGGCAGCCATCACTTGACAATAGCTCTTCAGCTAGTGGTAGGAAGCTATATTTTTGAGTTTTAGTCCTCAACTAGACACACACACACACACACACACACACACACACGAGACTTAGGAAGAAAGTGGCTTATTGCCTTAGTCACAGAAATGAGTGCCACAAAACTTCCTCACTGACGTGCATGCAGTGAATTCTCTCCAAGAGGCCCCTTAGCCCACCACTGTGTATTAACTTACCACATCAGTTTAATAGTCATGGTTACTTGATTTCTCAGGCTTCAATGGCTGAGAAACAACATGTCAGAGAAGAAAGGCTATTAGGTGGAGGCAGGCTGCCACTGATCCCAGCACAAATTACCACAAGAGAGGAGGCAGAGCCTCCTTTATGGCTATGATCTGGATAATTGGTGTTCCTTAGGATGACTGAGTCAGGAGCTGTGGTGGGCATGTAGGTGTATTCTGCTTGGGGGTGTCCCTAACTATTGCATAGTGGTTCCCAGACTTTGGGGCTTCTGTTGCTGCTGGTAAGTTTTCCGTGAATGTGGTTGGTTGCCTTGCAGCAGTGGTGTTTGTGTAGTACAGGTTCTTCTTAGGAATTCATAGTATGCGTTAAGTTAGTAAATGCTTTGCAGAGAACATTAGAAAGGAAGTGGTTAATAGATCCCCTCCACCCGAAACGCACCCCAGTCCTCTGCACCGGTGTGGGGTTCTGATCTACTTTTAAAAGGTATATAGCATCTGCTCCTCTCCACACCAGCTGTGGCCACTGCCTGGCTCCTGGGTGACTTGTGACAAGTCACAGTTTTCATCTCTGGGGTTTGGGACATTTTTTTTTTTTTTCAGTGTGGTGTGTTTGCTTGTAGGGCACTGGATGACATTAGCGAAAGCATCAAAGAGCTTCAGTTTTACCGAAATAACATCTTCAAGAAAAAGACAGACGAAAAGAAGAGGAAAATTATAGAAAATGGAGAAAATGAGAAGCCTGTGGGTTGACGCCAGTTCTCAAGCCGCAGAGCCTGGCTCTCTGAAGCCACTTTAGCGTCTCTCTCTCTCTCCTCTCCTGCTGACCACTCGGCACAGCACCTTTTCTAAAGAGAAAAAAAAAATTCTTTTTTCCAGTTAACTTTGCATCTTCAGACACCTCAAGCAGACAAGGTATCACTATTCCGTTTCTTCTAAGACGCTGTTTCTGTTCCGACACAGCGGCTCCTTTGTAAGCTTCAGGCCACGCCCACCCCCTCAGCCCATATCTGCACTTGCTTATAGGTCATTCCTTTTGTTTGAATAATAAATAAAGCTAGTTCTATTGAAATGCAGCCCTTTCGGTACCATCTGCTCTTTACTCATTCAGTTGTTCGGGACAGGTTTTTTTTTAAGTAGTGAGGCTCAGGTTTCAATTCTCAAAGTGCAGTTGATGAACTAAACTGTGTGTTTAGAACAGGAAGTAAACTTACTTTACTTTTTGCTCTATGCATGAGAGTGGTTGTAAGATTTGGGCTCATCACTACCCAGTTAACAAGCTCTGGGACAGACCACTCTCTGCCGCGCTCAGGAAATTCAGGTAAGCAAACAGGGGTCTGTAAGTGGTCCCTAGCCTCTATTGGCTAGAGAATATGTACCAGGCAGTCTCTGTGTCGTGGTTATAGGCCAGAACTAGCCTGTTCCCTTAGGTAAGTAGCCAAGAAGGGATTTCAGTGTGAATATGTTAAGTCCCCAGTCTAGCTAGTCAAGACCACTAGATGGGTCTCACTGTGACTGGCATTCCCTGAAGGCTATTTAGAATTGGGAAAGGGTGGCGTGCCTCTCATCGAGAACCACCAGAAAGAGACTCTTAGGGTGGTCTCAAGTTATATCCTCATTCAGGTGTCAAGTTCTCGCATACATAGAATAGAATGGTCCTAATGCATGCTAGTTACCCATGCAGAGAGCCCCTAAGGAGTAGGCTTGAGCCGTCAATATCTTCACCTGAGATACACTTGAATGTCGCTTGAGTTGTATTTCCTAGGTATCTTGGGAGAGAGAAATGGAAGTTTTTGGTGAAACTTCTGCCAAATGAACAACATCAGCTTCAGGTTCACATATCTGATAAAAGTCTGAGGGGCTAGAGAGATGGCCCAGAGGTTAAGAGCACTGTCTCCTCACAACCCACCCGGCAAACTCCAATCTCAGGGATTCCGACACCTTCTGGCCTCTGTGGCTGTTGCATATGTGTAGTGCATAGACATGCATTCAAGCAAACACTCACACACAGAAAAATAGCTATAAAAATGTTGGAATAGATAAAGGGGCTGGAGAAATGGCTCAACAATGAACAGTGTACACTGCTCTTAAAGAGGACCAAGTTTGCTCTTCAGCACCATTGTTGGGTATTTCACAACTAATCTCTCCAGCTCCAAGGGATCTGGTGCCCTCTTCTGGACTCTGAAGGCACTGCACAGAGACGCTGCAAAGTTTGACCAGATCAGCGTTTTTTTTTTTTTTTTCCCAACCTTTCCACAGAGGTTGACACCAGATAATCCTGCATGTCCGATACTACATTATGATTCGTAACAATCGCAAAAAATGCAGTTATATATGATTCGTAACAATCGCAAAAAATGCAGTTATAAAGTAGCAAGGAAAATATATTTATGGTTGGGGCTCACCATGACATGAGGAACTGTATTAAAGGGCATAGCATTAGCAAGGTTGAGAACTACTGCTTTTTACTTAATGGCTTGAGCCAGGTGGTTCCTCTAGGTGGGCAGACTGCGTGTATGGCTTCAGTAGCGGGATCTGGATCCCAGTGTCTTGGCACCTTCTTTTGCCTTAGAATCTGGAGCATTCCAGAGGACTAAAGCAACATCAGATTTTAGGTGGAAACACCAAGCCTCCCTCCGCAGTACTAGGTAGCTCGGTGGCCATCATTAGTGGCACTTACTGTGCCCCCTGTGTCGGAGGCACAGGGCTTGATGCTCTAACCACGGCATTCAGGTTCATTCTAACAATTCTCTGAGTTGGGTCCCATTAACTTCACTTTACAGATACTGAACATTGAGGTTCAGGTAAGTGAACTTGCCAGAGCTTGAGACGCAAGGCCTATTCCTCACTGTACTGCCCCATCTGGTCTTCTAAAACACGGATGCCGGCATAAGCCACGTGGTCACATGCAGCTGTGGACAGTTTTCATCTAGTCCTCTAGTCCTCAACCTTCCCAGCGCTGCGACCCTTTTAACACAGTTAGATCCTCATGTCATGGCGAGCCCCGACCATACAGCTACTTCTGTTGCAACTTTATATCTGCAGTTTTGCCACTGTGATGCATTATAATGTATTCATCTGACATGCAGGACATCTGATAGGCGGCCTCTGTGAAAGGGTTGAGAACTAATGTAGTTAAAGTTTGCATGTGTCTCTGGGTGCGGTGCCCTCAGAGTCCAGGAGAGGCACCAGATCCCTCGGAGCTGGATTACCTGGTGCTTGTGAGCCACCCAACCTGGATGTTCCAGCATCTGACAGGGTGCTGGAAACCATGCTCCGGTCCCCTGCATTGTGGTAGCCACACAAATAGCTACCTTCCTGACTTAGCCCTTTGTTCCGTATCTTGTCTAATAGACCTGTCATTCTGAAATGAAGCCCATCTCACATTTAGAGGAATGACTGGCAGACAGGCCTGAAGGCGTGACACCGCTCACTACTTTTTACTGTGATTAAGAAGTGAGGAGTGTTCTGTACTGTGCCCGCACGTTGGGGTTTCTAGGGGATTCCCTGAAGCTCCAGAGTAATCTCTGTGACGTGAACATTGGTTTACATTGCAACCTCGGCTCAAAAACCTAAGCGTGTGTGCTCTGCAGAGGCCACTACTTTTGGGGCCTCTCACGTAGTGATTCCCCTGCAAGCTGTATTCCTGGGGTCATTAGGTGTACCTCTCCTACGGACGGCCCAGGAGATGACTGAAGCAGCATCAAGGGATGCTTTAGCACCGAAGCCAACAGCAGTTCACAGAGGTAAGATACCTCAGTGGTCTCATCTATCAAACAGTACTGTTCAAAACCAAAACCAACCAGACAAAGAGCTGACAAATGCAGAGAGAAACTGATCTTTGGCCACTTTTTTTTTTTTTAAGACAGGATCTTACTATATGGCTTTTACTTACCATGTAAACCAAGCTGGCCTTGAACTCATAGAGATCTGCCTTCATCTATGTCATACAGAACTCATCTACTTCAGTTGTGTCTGTATGACAGGCCTAAAAACCTGATCATAGACCTGAGGCGTATGCTCCAGCAAGTCTCCTGAGGTAGTCAATCGCTGACATCTAGCTCAGATGTGTTCCAGATTGGTCTCTGCTAAAGTCTGTGGACAGATCTGCGTGCTTTCTTTATTCAGGCATTAAGGTGTCCTAAGAAAAGTTTCGTTATTAGCTAAACTGAGATTAAACATTATTTCCTGGCCTCCACAGTGTTTCAATAATCCTAATTGATTTCCTAGTTGTAATTAGCTTGGAATTTTTACTAAGAAGCTGTCTTACCAGACAGGGTGTCTCAAGAGTTAGAGCTAACAGTTAGGCACTTATTATCAGAGCAGTCTCACACAAGACAAAATTGTTTTACATGCCAGAGAGAAGTTAGAAGTTGTAGGGCTTCCGTCACTAATTATCTGTTACAGCCAAGGAATGCTAGTATTCGACCTTCAGCTACTTGCCTCAGACAGACCCAGAGAATTTATCTTGGGGCTACCAAAATAGCCCAAGAAGAAGGACACCACTGCTCCTCCACCTTGCACCTGGCTGCTTGTTCTCACTGACCTTGATGTAGCCGTCTCCTGCCTATGTGACTTCTGTCGTTTGCCCTGTTCTCCGTATACTGTATAAGCCTGATTTTCACTTTGTTCAAATTGCATTCAGATACCACACTCCCTTGTGTCATTTCCGTTTGTTACTCGCCGAATTCTTTGCCCACCAGGCCAGAACTTTTATCACCCCGCAGAACAAGGGGTCCCCAAAGCAACCCAGTCCATGGCACATCTACCTCCCAAGTGATGGGATTAAAGATGTGTGCCAGCTACCAGGCCCAACAAAATCAGTCTTAGATGTGTGTGCCACAAAGGACTAGTGGAATAGCTTAGTCACACTAGTAGCTAGTCACACTAGGTACAGGTTACACCTGTGGCCATACTTGTTTATGGCTGTGCATGTCCCAGGTTCATCCAGATAGCACCTCCCCCCCCCCCCAAGTTTTTGAAAATTAAAAAGCAAGTAGAGACAGTAGAGAAATCGCTTGTTGCTGCGGTAAGCCATATGCAGCAGATTGATGACAGCAAAAGGTATTTTATTCTGTATCTGTTGATGAGGGCACAAGCAATTAGGCTATGGATTTATTGCTTTATGCTGTGCATCTGTTAGGAAGATTGGATCGCAGATATTTAAACAGAGCCTTTCATTTTAAAACAAAAGAGAGCCCAGCAAAAATGTAAGTGAGGACATCTTCTAGAGTCCCGCTGAGGTAAGGATTTATGTCTGCACTCCACTAGAAAGCAGGCTGACTCAGCCGGGCAGGTTGGAAGTGGAGTACCTGAGATATTGCGTCGTCAGTCTGGATCATTTAGTGAGCTTAGTTTTACACATGGGTTTGTTACTTTAGGATACAGTGGGCATCTCTGGAGAACACATGCTAGGAACTGGGGAATTTGAGCGTGGAGCAGAAACTGTTCTTGAGCATCACATGAATGAACATCCCATGAGTAGCCCATAGGATTCATGGGGTCTAGCACACATTCCATGACTTGGGTTGTACAACCCTAGGAATATGTTCTTATTGCTGCGGATTTCATTACACCCACTCGCGTCAAACACCCAAAACTCATTACGAATCATTTTCAGTATGATCCTGTCTTAGGGCCAGTATGCAGTGGAAGCAGCTTGCAGGATTGAACTTGGGGACCCTGACCTGTGTTCTTAGAAGAGCTACTTCTTTTTGATTCTTATTAGGAACAAGAAGCAGGTAAGTTATGGGGGATGGGGATGGGGCGCCTGCTTTTCTGTCAGTGTCATCAAGGTCTAAGGAATTGATGTTTCTGTTAACGAACTGAAGGACAGTTAGTCATGTTCTGTTTTTTCAAGAGTATGCAACATTTTTACCCACTGAGGTAAAATATGCCTCTGAGTTCTGAGTTGTGTGTATTGGGCAGTCTAGATAAATTCCATTTGAGTAGCTTACAAATATGGAGCAATCTAGTTACAGGCATGTATAATATTGAGTATTTTTCAGAAAAAGTATATAGTGTGTGTGTGTGGGTGTGGGTGTGTGGTGCCTGAGTATGTAGTTGTATGTGCTGGTGCCCATGAATATGTGCAGAAGCCAGTGGCCTGCTTTATCAGTCAGTTGCTCCCAGCCTTAGTTGCTTGCTACAGGACCTCTCATTGAACCTGGAGCTAGGCTGGCAGTCAGCAAGAGATCCACCTGGTTCTACCTCTCACAGTGATGGTGGCACAGTCACACATAGCCACACTCATGCACATGCAGCGAGCATCCAGCCCACCAAGTCCCTTACCACCGAGTCATACTTTCATCTCTCTTGGTTGTACTGTGTTCAATCATTTTTTTCTACACATCCTTTTTCATCTTAGATGTTCAACGATACTTTGTTACCTAATTGTACCTTACTCTGTTTTCAAGATCTGTGAAACAGGTTCATGTGGTAGCCAATCATTTTACGTGCATAACTCAGAAACAGCAGAAACTATTAGCTGGGAAACATGGGTGGGGGCATGGAAGAACAGCTGAGCATACCAGGAAGGGTGGAAAGGCAAGCTTCCGGAGATTGGGCACCCTTCTGTGCCCTAGGGCCACTGCCTCCCCCCTCCCCATCTTCACTTCATCTTCAGTCTTTGTTTTATGCAGCTTTGGATTTTACTGGAGGCAAAACTGCAGCATCTGGGTATTCTTTAGGGAACACAGCCTCTACTTTGCCAAGAAGGATGTTACACACACCGTCTGCTGCCACCACCATTTCGTAGGTTTGTTTTAAAACAGTGAGGATGTAGGTTCAGAAAGAAAGGACAGGTATTTTAAGTGGAATGGGTTTAATTTTGTGGAAATTACAATCATGAGTTTTTTGTTCATTGTATTTTAAAACAACTAAAAACCATAGATTTAATGTGTACGTGTCAGTCTCCAGGTTGGAGACTCATCTACCTACCTACCTACTATCTATCTATCTATCTATCTATCTATCTATCTATCTATCTATCTATCTACAGGATTTCAACTGTGTAGCCCTAGCTGGTCTGAAATTTGCTATGTAGACCAGGCTGGCCCCTGGAACTCAGAGAGATCGTCTGTCTCTCCCTTCTGAATGCTAGGATTAAGACTATATGTTACCACACCCAGCTATGCTTTTAAAAATTACTTACTTCCTTGACTAACTTCATATGTGAATATATTTTGCTCATTTTCCACCTCTATTACCCTTGCTCACCCCTTTCCCACCCTGACAGAACCCCTCCCCTCAACAAGTCCCCCCTACTTTTCTATCTTTGTTGCTCTTTTGTCACCCACTGAATTTAATTTGGTTGCTCTTGTGAGAGTACATGGGGATTTAATGTAGCATGGACAAGTTACTACCAGTGGCTAAAGAACTGAAAAAATATGGCTCCCCCTTCCCACATGTTCTTAACTGCCCATAGTTCCTCAGTTAGGGGCAGAGCCTTGGAGCCCCTCTGCCATTTGTGCTGGAATATTGATGGAACTGCCTTGTGCTGGTCTTTCACTGTGTAACCACCACTGCTGGGAGTGGAGTGGCTACAATATCTTGGTGTCTCATAGGTTAACTGAAAGTTAAAAACAGTTAGTTTGGGGGCTGGTGAGATGGCTCAGTGGTCAAGAGCACTGACTGCTCTTCTGAAGGTCCCGAGTTCAAATCCCAGCAACCACATGGTGGCTCACAACCATCCGTTACGAGATCTGACGCCCTCTTGTGAAGTGTCTGAAGACAGCTACAGTGTACTTACATATAATAAATAAATAAATCTTTAAAAAAAACCAGTTAGTTTGGTTAAATCTTAAATTTCATGTTGGTTCAAAGAGCGTAAATATATGTTTTCTGTGGCAAATAGCTTTTTAGATAAACATAGCATGTATTTTTAATACACCGAGTAACTGAAAGACTTAGGAATAGGGTGCTTGTAAGTTGCTGGTAAATCATTCTTTGTTCCTGTGGAAGAATTCCCTGGGCTTTTGGAAATATATAGCTTGAACCATTTAACTGGCTAGATGGCCAGTATACATAAACATTTTGGAGTGTTATTTAGTAGATAGTACGAAAATCAGGCTAAGGACTCACTGCTTCAATTTTTGGTTTCTAACTCTTTATATCGACAGTTTAATTTATATTTGTTGAAGAATTTAACTTTGTTGGCTGTTCTAGGAGTGGAATGCTCAGGCCTCTGGCCTCACTGTGCTCACCAACTTCAGATTCCAGTGGACATTGTGTGCATGCTATGGTGCTGAGGTAATGGCTCCTGGTGTGGGGCTGAGGAAGCCATGAAGAAGGTGGAGGCACAGCAAACAGTGGCGTTAAGTAGCAAAGGGTATGATCAGGGCTTCTGCCGATGGAACATGAGCGAGGGAAGGGAGACCCCAGATTCTGCCCAAAGAATAAGTAAGTGTTTGCAGAGAGAGTGGGTGGGTCTAGCCTGTTACAGCTGTGATTCTGTCAAGTCCTTATAAATAAACAAAACCTGTACGTGATGATGACTAAGGGGATGGCGGCCAATCTGGTCAATTTAAGCTCTAGAGTGTCTCACTTGGGTATCCAGACTGTAAGTGCCATGTTATTTCAGCCAAACACACAGGGGCCTGCTGTGTTTTTCAGGATACTGACTAGTCTACACATCTTATGTGCATCCTGAGCATCTCCCATCCTTCTGTTTGCATGGCAGGCACTTTACTGACTGAACTCTATGTCCGGACCCTGAAAACCTGTTTGGATACTAAGTAATTATTCTTTCCTTTTAGTCTCCTCAGAGCTAATACAGAGTGAATATTGGAAAAAACTCAGATTTGAGGGGGATCCTTCGGGAGAGTATAAAGGGACAGAGAGGGTTGTGGGGGCAGCGGATGTGGAAGTGCGGATGAGTAATGACATTTTACACTGTCTTTTAATGAAGGTTTTTCAATTTATTTATTTTATGTGCATTGGTGTTCTATCTGCATGTGTTATGCCTGTGTGAGGGTGGCAGATCTTGGAGTTTCAGACAGGTGTGAGCTACCTTGTAGGTGCTGGGATTTGAACCTGGGCTCTCTGGAAGAGCTGGCAATGCTCTCAACCATGCTGAGCCATCCCTCCAGCCCCATAAGCTGGCTTTTATGCTTGTTGTTTATGGATTTAACTCAGTGTATGAGATGCTTACTACCTAGCCTCACGTTAATTAGCAAAAAAAAAAAAAAAAAAAAAAAAAGGAAGTGGGGGCCTGGACACTGTGGTGACCTGGTGGACAGTGGTCTCAGAAGTCATTGGAGGAAGGTGGTAACAATGAAAACACTGGGGTGAGGGCGTGGGGGGGGTGGATTTGGTTTTCTATAAAGGCGAGGATTGACTTTAAGGCAATCTGGCATCCTAAGGACACTCCCAGTGCATGTAAGTTTTCTTTTCTTTCTTTTCTTTTTTTTTTAAATTTCATTTATCCTGTGTGTGTGTGTGTGTGTGTGTGACACACACATGCATTCATGCAGAAGCACATGTCATGGTGTGAGTGTGTAGGTTTGAGGATAGTTTGCAGCAATTGTTTTCCACCCTGTGGGTCCTGGGGATTGAGCTGGTGTCATCAGGTTTTAAGATTTACCCATGTGTACGTTTCTGGACCTGGTCTTTCATTTACAGAAGAGAGGGTATTTATTTAAAAGCTTAAAACACTTTTCATATGTGTGAGTGTTTTGCCTGAGTGTGTATTGCGCACCATGTGCACACCAGGTGCCTGTGGAGGCCAGAAGCGGAGTATTGATCTCCAGAAGTTGAACCACAGATTGTTGGGACTGCCATGTGGAAGTTGAACCCAGATCTTTTGGAAGAGTAGCCTGTGCTCTCAACCACTGACCCATCTCTCTTGCCACCTGCAAGTAATTTTTTTTTTTTGACATTGAAGCATAATATTGCATGACTTATACATATAAAATATCCCCCAAATATGTGTTCATTATAATTTTTTTAAATAAAAAATAGTTTATATATATATGGGTAGTTTGCCTGTATGTGTCTATCTTAGTGGGATGTGTGTGCCTGGTACCTGAGCGGGTCAGAAGAGGATGTCAGGGTCCCCGGAACTGGATGGAGTTCCAGTTAGTTGAGATGTCATAGAGGTGCTGGATTCAAATCTGAGTCCTCTGAAAGAGCAGCCAGTGCTCGTACCACTGAGCCATCTCTCTAGTCCCTCATGATTGTTTGACATTTATTTTATTTTTATTTGTGTGTTATCTTTATGTTTGGGTCATGCAGGTGCATATGGAGGCCAGAAGAGGGCGCTAGATCCTCAGGAGCTTGAGTTATAGGTAGACGTGAGCCACCAGATGATGTTGCTAAGAATTAAATTCAGGTCCTTCTTGCAGAGCAGCAAGCACTTTGAGACTGTCTCACTAGCCCTGGCTGACCTGGAACTTCTTATGTAGACCAGCCTGGCTTCAGACTCACAGAGATGTACCTGCCTCAGCCTCCTGAGAGCTGGGATTAAACTTATATACTATCATGCCTGGCTTATGAGTTTTAAAATTAATGTCAAAATATTTCACTTAAAACATACTTGTGACAGTGAAGTAAAGATAGCTCAGTGGGTAAGAGAACTAGCTGCACAAACAAGAGGACCTGAGTTTGAAAATCCTGCACCTACATAAAAAAGCTAGGTATGGCTGCAAACTGTAACTCCAGCACTCTTTGGGGCAGGGACATGTTCCTTGGGACTTGCTTACTGACAGCCTCAGTCTAGGTTCAGTGAGAGACTTTGACTCCTGGGAATAAGGCAGAGAGTGGTAGAGGAGGATGCAAGACAGCATCCTTCTTTGGCCTGTGTACTTGGGTGCATGGGTGTGTGCACCTGCATACATGTATATGTATATATAGACCACACACATACACACACACACACATACACACATATATATGTGTACATGTATGCAGGTGCACACACCCATGCATATATATGTGTATGTGTGTGTGTGGTGTGTGTGTGTGTGTATATATATATATATATATATATATACACACACACATATATATATGTGTATATATATATATATATATATATATATATATATATATATGACCACACAAATCTAAAAATTTTCCAGTAGTGTTTTATTTGTTTGAACTCTTAAAAATTCCCCTTAAGATGAGTGTTCTTTAGTAGATTGTATTTTGGTGTTCAGGTCTATAGGTTTGCGAAATCTGTTCTTCCTCTCTCTTTTTCTCATAACAGAGCTGTGTTAGACTTCCCACGCATAATCTTTATGCAGGTAATTTTTTATGACAGTTATTGAATAAATTTGTTACTTGTAGCTTGAAACAACAAAATGTACTTAGATGAATAAAAAGTACCTTTATTGAAATCCCCGCAGTGAAAATAATTTTGAAACTGCAATTTGAAGCTCTATTCTGTCCCTGCCTTTTCCTATTATAGTCTTGATTTTTAGTGTCTCTGTTTGAAAGCCCAAGGCTCGCTGGTACTATAATCATCCTGGGATTATAGACTGTGATTTGGTGTTTATATCTGTTATTTGGTGTTAATTTTGACTAGCACTAGCATTGTGCAAGGGAGCACATTTCCTTGTCCTTCTATGAACAATACTAGGAAACATTCAAAAATAATTTTTGGCAATTTAAGAGATACAGTTTTTTTTCAATTATATCTGTTTCTTCACTTCTAAACTAAGTTTGGCTTTTTAAAATATACTTCCTGTGTATAATTGTCATTCTTTATGAATGTTTTGTCTTTCTGTTATAGAAGCAGTTTATCTTTTTAAAGTATATAAAATCCTGCCGATGTACTTAGGGCTCCATCCTCCCTCCTTGCAAACCCTCCCCCAGTACAGCATCTGCCTTTTCACTGTAACTTAGCCTTTTTCTTTACACGTTGGAGATTGTCACTCCTATGGGTGTGTCTGTGTGAGTGTGTGCCTCTGTGTGTTCATGTGCCCAAGGAGTTGTGACTTGCCTGGCCTGACAGGGACTGGGATTCAAGCTTGGGTCTTTTGGAAGAGCAGCCAGGGCCTTCTCTACTGAGCCAGTTCTGTAGCCCCTGACTTTTTTGTTTGTTTGTTTGTTTTTTGTTTTTGTTTTTTGTTTATTATCTTGTCACCTCCTACCCGTCTCTCTGTCTCGTTGTCAAGAGCAAACATCTCTAGCTTTTCCCCTTCCATGTAGAATCTTCTATTACAAGGCAAAGAAATCTTGCTATAATACTGGACGTGGCTTGTAGAATTGACCTGGAGGTTTGAAGTGTATGAGCTCAGGCCTTGGCTAGTTCCGTGTGACCCTCCGACAGCTGAGGGCTGATTCATCAGACCCCGCCTTGCCACAGATAGCCTTGCCACAGATAACCACGCCTCTCTGCCCACCTCCTGCTAATTGCCACGCCTCTCTCCAAGTTCCAGTTACACCAGAAGTCCTGCCTCCAGAGACTGAAGATGAAGCTGCTGATTGGGCCAAGTTGCTGATGAACTTGGGGGAGGGGTTTTGCTTTACCTATCTACCTGTTTGCTTGTAACAAAGAGAATTGAATGAAGATGGCAGACTGAAAACACACCATGTGTTGGTCTAATTTTTTCAAACCCTTCCCGTATTTCTGGTACCCCAAATTATTCGGGCCTTGACCCCCATTCTAGAAAACCCATTTGTACAAGTGGCTACTGGCAGCTACAGTTCCGTAAGTCACTGAGCATCCCATCTGGTCAGACAATTTTGGAATACTTGGTGACTCTGGAATAGAGTCTTTCTTTTTTTTTAAGTTTATTTTCATTATTTTGTTTTTTTATATATGGGTGTTTTGCTTATGTGTATGTCTACATACTATATGTGTTCCTGGTATCAGAGGAAGCCAGAAGAATGGATCAGACCTCCTTGATGTAGGTGCTGAGACTAGAATCCAGATCTTTTAGAACAACAGCCAGCACTCTTAACCACCTGGCCCATCTCTCCTTTCCAAGTCTTTCTTAAGATGCGGTAGTGACCCCCAAGTTTATACAGATAAAGAAAACAGAACATCCTGACTCCTTGTGTAAATTTGATCTCAAGTGACTGACTTATGACTTATTTATTTGTTCAATGTATATGAGTACACTCGATGTCTTCAGACACACCAGAAGAGGGCATCGGATCTCATTACAGATGGTTGTGAGCCACCATGTGGTTGCTGGGATTTGAACTCAGGACCTCTGGAAGAGCAGTCAGTGCTCCTAACCACTGAGCCATCTCTCTAGCTCCTCAGGTGACGTCTATGCATGTCACGAAGCTTTATCAAAAAACTTCAGGGTAGACATTTGTCTCTTAAGTGAGAAGGTGACATTGACATTTGTCAAGGTCTGACCTTCAGTGGATATACAGGCTGCTAGGATTTTTATATTGTAAAATAAATAAAATAAAATAAAATCCAGGATTAAAAAAAAAAAAACTAGTTTCTACCAAGTTTCTAAGCATATTATTTTTCGACTAAACCCAGTCCATTCATTTTTTTTTTTTAAATTTCTGCTTTTTTTGAGCAAAACTAAATGTTTTCTTTTGTGGAGAAATAATCTGTCATTGAGGAAATCCATTCTAATCTTTACCATCAAGTGTTTCTGCCAGCCCAGGCTTCTCCAAGTTCTTTAACTGCTGAACAGGAGCCCAAAGGAATCGACTGTTGCAGGGTCCCAGGAATAGAGGCAAAGGCCTTGAGTGGAGGACAGCACCAGAGGCCATCTATAAACCAGAACACAGGTGGAGCCGATAATGCTTGCATGGTGACCCTGGGGATGTGTGGGAGACCCCACTGATGTGAAGACAGCCTGAGAACGAGATGACAGTGGGACAGGAAGTGCTGAGGCTTTGAGGCTGCCCTGAGCCCAAGGGCAAGTCTAGCCAAACCTGTGGTGTTCTGTGGGGAGAGAAGTGGATTGTTTTCATGGCTTCTGGGTGGTGCCATTGCCACTGATGGCTGCAGGGGAGAAAGCGCCTCAGAACCACAGGCCCGAAAGTTAATAAATGTCATCATTGTTCCGTATTATTTTGCCCTCTAGGGAATAACTGGGTATGTCTGGAGACAGTTTTGGTTGGCACAGCTAAGAAGAGGGCTACTGCTGACACGTACTTGGTTATGGGCCACATGTTCTGTCAAAGGTTCAAAAATGCAAAGGTTAGTTCTTAAATAAAAAATGATTGATTCCCAAATGTAAGTAATGCCAGGACTGTGAGACTTGGTTTTATTTTATTTTTAATTGTAAATGTATTAAATTTTAGTGTGTGTGTGTGTCCTTGTTTTAAATGATGAGCAGATAGTAGCTCATTTAAATCGCTATAGCAACTGTGTTGAAAGCATCTTGTTTCAGATGAAGAAGGTGACTTACTGAATGTCACACCTGCAGTGGAGGGAGCAGGCCAGAGGGAAGCTCTGATGTGCCAATGCAGTCACTGCAGAGGTGGTAGGGGTCGAGGTAGGGGGGAGTGGAGGGTTGGGGTAAGGCTGTTGTGTCAAAACTGAGGGTGGAATGAATTTTCAGAGAAGATAATTGTTTCAACAGGCAGGTGTGGTTCATGATGAGCTTTAGATACTGCTTAATGTCCAAGCGCAAGCTCAAAGACATGGGATGGATAATTGAAGTATAGTATCATAAGAAGGGCCTTCGGTATAGTCTACATATAATAAATGGCAATAACTTAAGGAATGAAATTCTGTAACTTTTCCTGAGTCTGTACCTGGGAAAGCATTGCCACAGTCATGGCAGAGAACATGTCCACTCTCCTAGAAGTTCTTTCTGACTATTTATACTCCATCTTTCCACCAACCATCTCACTACACCTCCAGTTCCTGGTCAGCCAACCATCTGTGTTCTATTCCTTTAGATGAGTTTGCTTATTTTGACATTTTATTTTATTTTATGATTCATTTTTTATTGATTTAAATTTTATTGCATTATGATGAGAAAAGATACATGATTTCAATTTATCTGAATTTGTTAACATTTAAAAACATATTTTAAGTAAATAGAATTAAATTACATTCTTGTTTCCCTTTTGTACCCCAACGCCTCCCAGAGACCTCACCTTCAATACCTACAATATCTTTTTTTGTCATATTCTTTAAAATTTATAAAATACTATAACAATAAAAATGAGTATTATAAAAGTTGTTTGATATAAAACAACAATCAATTGAACCGTCTTATATAGATACTTGTCTACAGCAATACTGAAAATACATTTTTCTCAATATAAATTTTAAATAACTAAACATATTAGCTGTATATTTAAAAAATACGTCACTACTAGTATTTGCTTAAATGAACATAAATACATAAAGTCTTTTGTTTGTTTCTTTGTTTTGTATTTAGTAGAGCTTAAAATCTTGGCTCTTCCTGTGGTACAAGCCCAAAATAAGACATTGGATTTCATTGTAATAAGGCTGTACTTCAATGACCCTCATATCACCAAAGGATTTTACCTCCATCATAGCTAAGCTGAGAGCTGACAGTTCTGCTGTGCCAAGGAATGAATTGTAGGCATGATTTTTGGATACAGACTTCTTGCTATGGTCAAAGCTATTTGACTTGAGTGAGTTATTCTCAGGCCACAGAGAACAGGTTACATTCATTTAAGAAATGGTGTGTGTATTAAGATGGTCTATCCATAAAGTCATTCACCAACAGTTTCAATGAACAATGGTTCTGCTTGGAGGGTGGCACAGACATTAGGTGAGGGTAAGAATCTGGTTCATTGGCTGTGATAACTTGGAAAAGCATTCATCTCAGAGAAAGAGTAATTTATAAAGCCATCTTCTTCAAACTTGATACAAGAGTTACAAATGTCAAGCAAAGCATTCAGTCTCACTCTTTAAGTGAGACTCTTACAAGCCACCTCCCAATTTAATTGTCTACGTTTCTTTTGGCTGTATAAATACTTTTAAAATATGTAAGCTGTTCTGAAAACCATAGTATAGTGTAAAAACATGAAGTAAACAATACTACTAATAGAGAGGCTGAGATAAGAGAAGCAAGATTTCAAGACCCTTATGTTGTACACAGCCAGACACTGTCACAAACATACAAGCTGACAGTGTATATAGATTGTACAATGTTGGACCTATTTCTCCAATTACCAAATTAGAGAGACCATTGTCTGACAGTCAACAAATTTCTAATTCCTCATATTTTTGGATTTCAATCAATTAGAATATGTTGGTAAAATTAATTTTCATATTAAGATATTAAGAAAAAGTAATTGTTACTTCCTGTTGTCTTTGTTGTAAGAACTGGAATTAGGTTTGTGTGGGTTTGTTGAAAGATTACTTTCTTGCTTCTTTTAGGGTGTAATTTTGCTCCTTATGTTATCTATTATCCTTTGTAGGGCTGGAATTGTGGAAAGATATTGTGTAAATTTCATTTTGTCATAGAATATTTTGTTTTCTCCTTCTATGGTAATTGAGAATTTTACTGGGTATAGTAGTCTGGGCTGGCATTTGTGTTCTCTTAGTGTCTGCATGACATCTGCTCAGGATCTTCTAGCTTTCATAGTCTCTGGTGAGAAGTCTGGTGTAATTCTGAAAGGCCTGCCTTTATATGTTACTTGACCTTTTTCCTTTACTGCTTTTAAAATTCTTTCTTTGTTTAGTGCATTTCGTGTTTTGGTTATTATGTGACAGGAGAATTTCTTTTCTGGTCCAGTCTATTTGGAGTTCTGTAGGCTTCTTGTATGTTCATGCGCATCTCTTTCTTTAGGTTAGGGAAGTTTTCTTCTATAATTTTGTTGAAGATATTTACTGGCCCATTACATTGGGAGTCTTCACTCTCTTCTATACCTATTATCCTTAGGTTTGGTCTTCTCATTGCGTCCTGGATTTTCCTGGATGTTTGGGGTTAGGAGCTTTTTGCTTTTTGCATTTTCTTTGACTGTTGTGTCAATGTTTTTTATAGTGTCTTCTGCCCCTGAGATTCTCTCTTCTATCTCTTGTATTCTGTTGGTGATGCTTTCATCTATGACTCTTGATTTCTTTCCTAGGTTTTCTATCTCCAGGGATGTCCTTCTTTCTGATTTCTTTATTGTTTCTATTTCCATTGTTAGATTCCAGATGGTTTTGTTCATTTCCTTCACCTGTTTGATTGTGTTTTCCTGTAGTTCTTTAAGGGAATTTTGTGTTTCCTCTTGAAGGGCTTCTAGCTGTTTACCTGTGTATTTTTTTGAGGGTGCTGTGTATGTCTTTCTTAAGGTCCTGTATCATCATCATGATAAGTGATTTTATATCTAAATCTTGCGTTTCCGTTGTGATGGTGTGTTCAGGACTTCTATGGTGGGAGTATTGGGATCTGATGATGCCAAGTAACTTTGGCTTGTGTTGCTTATATTCTTACACTTTCCCCGAGCCATCTGGTTATCTCTAGTGCTACCTGCCCTTGCTAAATCTGACTGGAGCCTGTCCTTCCTGTGATCCTGATTGTGTCAGAACTCCTCAGAGTCAAGATGTCTCTGTGATCCTGTGATTCTGGGATCCTGTGATCCTGGGCTTGTTAGAGTGCCTGGGAGTGGAGCTTCCTCTGGGTGTTGTGGGACTGGCTGTGGAATATGCACCCAAGGTCTGCTCAGGGCACCAGCTCAGACAGACTGGAAGGAACCTGAGCCACTGGGCTGGTGGAGTTCCTATGTGCCTGGGCCCTGCTGGTCCCAGTTACTCCTGGTGTTGGGACAGATGTTGTGTCCTGCTCACCTCTGAACCTGGGCGTGTTAGAGCGCCTGGGAGTGGAGCTTCCTCTGGGTGTTGTGGGACTGGCTATTTTGACATTTTATGTAAATGAAATTCTACCACCTTTCCTTTTTGTTTCCATGTCTTTCCTTAGCTTCCTTTCCTTAGGATTGTCTTGTGAGTCATCCATATTGTTACAAGTATTACCATTTCCTTTTTGTTATTAGATATTTTCTTTATTTACATGTCATATGATTTCTCCTTTCCCAGTTTCCCCTCCAAAAAACAAACAAACAAACAAACTAACAAAACCAACAAAAACAAACCCCTGTTGCCTCCCCCCTCCCCATGCTTGCCACCCCACCCTCTCCCACTTATTGGCCCTGGCATTCCCCTACACTGGGGCACAGAACCTTCACAGGGCCAAGGGCCTCTCCTCCTATTGATGATTGAATTTGTAATCCTCTACTATACACATGCTGTCAGAACAATCAGTCCCACCATGTATAGTCCTTGGTTGGTGGTTGAGCCCCTGGGAGCTCTGAGGATACTAGTTAGTTCATATTGTTGTTCGTCCTATGGGGCTGCAAACCCTTCAGCTCCCTTGGTACTTTCTCTAATTCCTTCATTGGGGACCCTGTACTCAGTTCAATGGATGACATCTACATCTTTGTTAGTCAGGTACTGTCAGAGCCTCTCAGGAGATAACTATATTAGGCTGGCTTGTCCTTCCTTCAGTCTCTGCTCCATAGTTAGTCTCTGCAACTCCTTCCATGGGTATTTGGTTCCCCCTTTTAAGAAGGAATGAAGCATCCACATTTTGGTCTTCTTTCTTTCTTCTTGAGTTTCTTGTGGTTTGTGGGTTGTACTTTGAGTATTCAAAACTTCTGGGCTAATAACCACTTATCAGAGAATGCATACCATATGTGTTCTTTTGTGATTGGGTTACCTCACTCAGGATGATATTCTCCAGATCCATCCATTTCCCTAAGAATTTACCATTTCCTTTTTATTGCTAAATAGTGTTCAATCCTATGGATCTACCACAATTTGTAAGTGTTTGATGTTGAAGCCTTGCCTGGGGTGTCCACCTGCATTAGTGGTCAGGTTTCTCTGTCACAGTTCCATTGCCCACAGTCATATTTACCAGAGTTGTGAATGCTAGCACATGCCAATATGTACCTCGTTGTTGATATCAAATGTTTTACAGGCTTTTAATTTGTTTTGGAAAATACCCTGTTTTGAAATGGCTAGGTTATTTGGTAAGTGTATATTTAATATTTCAAGAAATGGCTGAACTGTATTCTATAACTATCATTCCATTTTTTATGGTCCCACTGCTTACCTAGAGTGTCCGACATGCTCCACCATCTTCAACAACTGTTTAGTTTGTTTAGTCTTTGGGATCTTAGATAGCAGGTGTGTAATGGCATATAGTAAGTGACACTAAGTAAGGAATGAAATTCTATTTCTTTACCTAAGTCTGTACCCACAAAAGCATTGCCACAATCAGGATAGAGAGCATGTCCACCATTCTAGAAGTTTCTTCATGACTATGTATGACCCATCCTTCTACCAGCATCCTCATTATTCCTTGGATTCCTGGTGGATTGTCTTCTCTGAAAGATCATTCCACCTTTGGTTTTGTTGGCATGGCAGCTCCTCACTCCACTGACTGCATTGCTGCTCCCTCTGGTGTTTCCCTAATGCAAATGGCAGCTGATGTTGAACATCATCCCAGGTACCTGTTTGCCTGCCTTCTACAGCCTTGCTATGTGCTCAAATATGTTGTCTGTTTAAAAAATTGACTTCTATGTTAGCCAGGTTCTCCAGAGAGGAGCACCTGGAGAAAGGACACACCACACACACACACACACACACACACACACAGAGGCAGACACAGAGAGATCGAGACAGACAGAAACACAGAGACATGGAGAGAGAGAGAGTAGACTGAGAGAGAGACAGCCTCACAGAGACAGAGAGACAGAGACCCTTAGAGAGACAGAGAAAGATGTAGAGAAATAGAGATTCACAGAGATAGGCTGAGAGACAGAGAGACACGGGCAGAGAGATGGAAAGACAGACAGAGAGACAGACATTGACTTAAGGAACTGGCCCATGTGGGTGGAGGTTGGCAGGTCTACAGTGTACATGTAGGTATCTACTCATGCTGGGTCAGGAGCTGGTGTACAAGCTCTTTCCTTCTTCCTTGGAGGACTCTCTTTTTGAGGTCCGAAGCTCACTGAAAGAGCCCACCCATTACAGAACAACCTGCTTTACTGGATATCTATTTGATTTCAGTTAATCATATCTCGAAAGCACCCGCATGGCTGCCTACACGGAGACTGTGGCTTAGCCAGGAAGACACATAAGAGTACCTGCCACAGGCTTGTTCTTATTGTTGGTTTCATTTTTTTTTTTTTTTTTAACATTGTGTGTTGCAGCGTGTGCCATGTACTCCTGTGAGAGTCAGAGGACAACTTTCAGAAGCGGGTTCTCTTGCTGCTTTTGGGAGGCTAGATTTCTCTTGTTTCTGCCCAGCCATGTACTCCAGCGTAGCCATCCAGAAAGAGTCTGTGCAGTTCTTCTGTCTCTGCCTCCCATATAGGAATTCTATGCTTAATGCAGCCTTTTTAAATGACTTTGAGGTATGGAGCTCAGACTTGGCTCCAAATAGTGCATCATGGCAGCTTCAGTAAACACTTTGTGATCAGTCTATAAAACACTAGGGCTTGATGACTTTGAAGACAGTTTGTGCTCCCTAGGAGCTGAGAGACACAGAACCAAAACACAAAAGCAGATGAGCCCCCTTCTGCCTGCAGTACTTTCTGTCTTTCCTGGACTCTTTGAAGACTGATTGGAGACATGTTTTAGCCATTGCTGTAGCAAAGTGCTTTAAACTGAGTAACCTAAAACACAGTTTTAGAAAAAAATATTTTTATTTGTATATATATGTAGGTGTGTATTTGGAGAGTGGAGGTGGCCATTTGTATGTAAATGTAGTGCCCGTGGAAGCTGGAAGAGGAGACTGGGTCCCCTGGAAAAAGCAGTGGTGAGCCACCTAGTATGAGTTCTGGATATCAAACCGGAGTTTTCTGCCAGAGCAGTACCTATCCTTAACCATTGAGCAGTCTTCCCAGTCCCTGTAAACACAAATTGTTGCTTTCATTTTTGATATCTGAGAAATATAAAACCAGGGATAACACTTGCTTTCTGGTCTTAGCAGACCAGACTGGCCTCGAACTCAGTGATTCTCCCACTTCAGCCTCCCTTGTGGGTGCTGGGTTATAGGTGAGTCTTGAACCTTGACCCCTGGCTTTTACCTTTAGTTCTGAAACTCAGCCATTTGGACACTTCAGGATATCAAGAGAGCAACTGGTCAAGACTGTAGCTGTCTTTGATTACCAGTATTCATCAGTGCACAGTGACATTCAGTTTCCAGCCCCATGGCTTCTCCCAGCAGTGCAAGTGACAAGGGGCAGCTTGTCCCTGTGCTGACATGGCCTCACTCTTGCGTGGGTGAAAAGACAGGCCACCCCACACCTTTCCATTGCCCCTGAAGCAGGTAAACTCCTATCAAGCAAAGATAGGGCTCTTCATTCTTTATTGTGTAGGGATTTCTAAAGAGTACTTGAAGACATGTTTTAATTTGTTGGGACTCTATCACAAAATAGTATAGACTACATGGCCTGTGCATTACTTACATTTCTTTAAAAATTATTTTTAGCTTTATTTATATTTTTTGTTTGTGAATGTTTTGCCTGAATGTATTTATACCACTGGTGTGCCTGGTATCTGCAGAGGTCAGAAAAGGATGTCAGATCTTACGGAATTGGACTCACAGAAGACTTTAGCCATCTGGGAACTGGGAATCCAACCTGGCTCCTCTGGGATGGAGCCATTTCTCCATGCTCTGTTGCTTAAGTTTCTAGAGGCTGGGAAATTCCAAATCAAGGTACTGGCTGATTTGGTGCCTTGAGAGGACTCACTTTCTAGCTGGCAGAGAAGCCTCTCTGCTATATTTCTAGGTGGTGGAAGGGTGTACCAGCACCCACAGACCTCTTTTTCTTTAAAGTTATTTTTATTTTATTTTATTTTAATTTTATTTTATTTTATTTTATTTTTATGATCACACTGTAGCTATCTTCTGACACCTCAGAAGAGAGCATTACATCCGATCCCATTACAGATGGTTGTGAGCCACAGTATGGTAGCTGGGGATTGAACTCAAGATTGTGGAAGAGCAGTCAGTGCTAAGTCATCTCTCCAGCCCTGCTTATGGACCTCCTAAAAGCACTAATTCTAGTCTCTAGAACTCCCCCTAATGACAAACGTCTGTCAGAGTGATTGAAGACTCCCTCTTCCCATGGCCCATGATGGCCTCCTGCTACAAGACTCCCTCTTCCCATGGCCCATGATGGCCTCCTGCTTCAATCGGTCTTGTTTGTTCTGAGACTATTTTCAAATAACTTCAATACATTCTTCAAAAGTTATTTAAAATTAATTTTATATTTTTGCAATAATCATACATATTTCTAGGGCACACTGATATTTTGGTATATGTGTGATAAAGTCAGGACAATTAGTATAACATCAAATCAAATACTTGATGAGGTCTTTGTGTTGGGAAGATCCCAAATGATCTCTGAGCCATTTTAAAATAAACATTTTTTAAAGGCTATATACAGCCTTCTGCACTATTTACTTCTTTCAGCCATCATACTAGCCATGTCTACCCTGTGATAGAATACCTGAAGTCACTTTCTCATTACAGAGGTTTATCCTGGCCTACCGCTTTAGAGGTGATCACCGATGATAAGGGAATGGAGCCTTTGTTTGGAGATGTGGCAAGGCAGCCTATGTTGTTGGGAATGCAGGGCAGAGCAAAGCTGCCCATTTATCACCAGGAAGTAAAGAAAGAGGAAGAAGCAGACATGGGGTCCTGTTCCTCCTTAGGGTGTGCCTCTGATGATACAAAGACATCCCAGTAGGCTGGACCAAGTCTTAAACACATGGATCTTTGTGGAACTCTTCAACATCTAAACTGTAGTGCCATCTAAGGTGAGCAGTAGACTAGACAGTTGGATGCCTACCTTGGATTTCAGGAAAAAGGTGGGAGTGGGAGATGTTAACTTTTGGAGTTCTTGTATGGCATCTGAGCTTGAGAAGGGGTGTGGTCACCAAGAGAGTGACTGTGGTTAGAGAAGCTTCAAGGACTGCAGCACAGGGCCACTCTGACATTTAGATGTCAATGAGAAGGAGAGGGAGAGAAAAAAATTGCAAAGCTTGGGGACAAGGGACTCTCTATACAGCAAAAGAAGGCCAGTGTGACACTTTAAACGGAATGGTGCTGCCACCTGTTATCACAAGCCCATATCACAGCTCTCATTGGCTAAGCTGGTTGGCAGTGCCTGGTGATTGACAAGACATTCGGAGTGAAGGAGTGTGGGCAGAAGCATTGGGTTGGTTTCAAGATAGTGGAAGGGCTTAGTAGGAACACAAGTTACAGACATGGCACCCTTTGCCCTGTCCAGGGTACTGGAGACACAGAGTAACCATGAAGGCACAGGGAGCTCTTCAGGAGCTTATGCTCACACAGGGAACTAATGGTCCATTTGACTGTTGATGCTACCATTCGAGGAAAAGAACATGCAGTCTGGGACAGTGTTGTGCATTTAAATATTCAATGTCTTGTGTCTGCTCATGGAGCTTTTGATTCTTTGGTTTTGGTGGTGCTTAGGAGTCAACATTTTAATAGTATCTTATGCGGCCTCTGATACAATTTGTTTCAACACACCTGTTGAGACATCCTTAGCCACAAGGCCTTTGAAAGGTTAAATGCTCAGATTGGTGTAATTGGATGGGTTAGTAGATGGTAGGGCGGTCATGGAACTCATTAGGTGAGTGGGCTTATGAATAAGGGGCAGAGAGTGTTGTAGTTACACACATGATGGATACTCGGGAGGTAGAATAGGGTTTGGAGATTGCTGGCAGCCACAAGAGCATATGAGAGGAAGAAGGGTTAAGGATGCCTTCCAGGTCTGAGGCTTGAGTAATCAGGTTGGCGGTGACATAATTTTAAGAGATAAAACAAAGTCAACCAACCAACAGTAACGCTTGGCTTTTCCTCCCAACCACTTTGTTCCCAGAAATAACAACTCTGAGACTAATTTTTTTAATAATAAATGCTTAGACCAATAGCCTTGATTCTGTTCCCAGGCCAACTCATATCTTAATAATCCAGTTTATTCTATTCTAAGTGTGCCACACGGCTGGTTACCTTCTTTTCAGTTTATGTGTCATGTCTCCTCAGAGTTCCCTGGTAGATCTCCCTGAGTCTGACTCTTTTTTTGTTTGTTTGTTTTCGAGACAGGGTTTCTCTGTGTAGCCCTGGCTGTCCTGGAACTCACTCTGTAGACCAGGCTGGCCTCGAACTCAGAAACCCACCTCCCTCTGCCTCCCAATTGCTGGGATTAAAGGCGTGCCACCACTGCCTGGAGTCTGACTCTTTTCCAGAATCTTCCCTCTCCCTCT
>NW_022196906.1:42478565-42480520 GCF_008632895.1 Mastomys coucha | reverse complement strand
CTCCTATTTACTGCCTCAGCTCATTGGCCAACAGCTTTTTTTATTGACAGGTGAATGCTTTTATACCTCTCACAAGAGATTATCGCTACATACAACAATAGCAACAAAAGCAGCAGAGGAAGGGCTACTGAAGCTGAGTGGTGGAAGGAGCTCTCAATCCAGTCATTTGGAGTCAGAGATAGGCTTGTGGAGATGTTTAGTAGTTAATGATATACAGGAATTTAATGGTCAGGAGATGGATCTAGGGGTTTGAGATGTAGATTTGAGAGGGGGCAGCTGGGAGAAGGCAACCAAATGTGAATGGATGCCATCACATAAAGAAGGTGGCAGATAGTGAAAGCAAGAAGGCCCAGCACATTGAAATAATGCCAGAGCATATTTTCATAGGCAGAGAAAGAAGAGCCAGAAGTGGATACTGAAAAGAAAAGGCTGGGCATTGCATTGTAGCTGAGTTGACAGAATGCTTGCCTAGCATGCTCAAAGCCCTGGCCATCAGCCTGGGACAGGGGATGGGGTGGGGTGGTGGTGGGAGTGATAAGCTCAAGAGAGTGTGTTTCATTTGTGGATATCTGTGAAGAGCTCCCCCTGGTGTTTGTTTATTGCACAATTTAGGAAAGTCATGTTCAAGTCTCATTTCCAACCTTGTGTTCTGTAGGCTGTTCTTAGTGATTCTTACCCTTGAGATGTTTGGAAATATCCTTTGTGATGAGGAAATGGGTGTGGCTATGAAAGTCACCAGAACTGTGCTTGCAACTGCACATCTCTCATGGTTGTTAACCACTGTGGTGTCTAGTCTACACTTTTCAGGAGCCTGTGTACAGTGTCCTTGATGGAGCATTCTGACCCCATCTTAAGGATGAAGCCATTTTTTTTTAAACAAAAATAAGGTCAGAACAAGTTCATTTCTGTTTGCTGCAAAATTTGAGCTTGAGCGGGCTTTAAACTATTTGTGGAGTTTGACATATTCCCTGTGGAGTTTGATTCATACCTCAAATGTACCCTGTACTACCCTCTGACAACCCCCTAGACTTGCAGTTTTTTGGGATATATAAGCCCCACTTTTTCCTATGTTCAATGCTATTTTTTTCAAACCCCACTTTAGGGAGATAGCCCTGTCTGGCAGAAACTAAAACTTGTTTAATTTGACCAAAGAGTCTGGGTAATGGTTGTTGTGGTTTACTCTTATTCGATGGAATTAACAGCCTTTGCTTCCTGTGCTCTAAAGCCTAGATAGAAAAAAGTGACAGAGTGACTGAGCTGCTCCCTGCCGACAGGCGCTGTTTCTTAGGGTGCTTTTTCATTTTTCATTGCGAAATGAATCAGCATGGTGAATGGGAGCTCCTATCTTCTCTGATGAAGCGACCCCTTCCTTCACATTGTGAGGTACATGGTTTGAAAAGCAACCCAGTTTGTAATAATCTTTAAAAGGTGCTGATGGAAAACTAAGCATTTAGGATTTTTTTTTTTTTAAAAAGGGAAGTGTCTAAGACTTAGAAACATTCTAGACCCCAGTTTAGGAGATGCTAACACCCTCTGCTGGGTTCTGTTAGTACTAGGAATGCATGTGGTGCACATGCCAACATGTAGGCATTCAATTTACACATAAAGAGCTTTTAAAATGAATCAGATAAGCAAAGTAAAGTGAGTCACTAAAGTTCTGAGCAGCTGCTCAACCTCAGGGCCCAGTCTTTCTCTTTCCTCCCATTTAGGTTGTCATCTTATCAGATCTGATAACCTGTGAGCCACTATGGGATAACCACACATAATCCTGCTTTTCTAGTCAAGAGTCTGGTTCAGGGATGGACATACAACCCCAACAGATTCCTTCCTGAGATGGAGAGTTCTTTTAAAAATGACATGAGGCTTTTACAATCATTGCAAAAGAGAAAATGAAACATCTGGCAGCTCAACAGTTGAGGTACCTCTGAGGCTATCTGAAACATACTGGGTCTAAA
>NW_022196906.1:42464722-42477944 GCF_008632895.1 Mastomys coucha | reverse complement strand
TGAGTTTGGGGTGCCAGGCGACAATGCAGAGGCAGGAGACTGACTTTCCTTGAAGTTTACGTCTCAGACACCGCCTTCACGCAAGTGTGCATGGCAGAGAGTGCGTGATAGGGTGGTATTGAATTTAAGAATGAAATGGCAGCAGTTGTTTTTGGAAAGGAGTTGACACATACGTCGCCTTCAGGAATTAGCTTTATTAAGAGAAAGGACCTTGAGGTTTGAGAGCTTTAGACAAGAACAATACAACTACATTAAAGTGAGGCTCCCTTTTAAAACCTGGACAGGAGCTTCATTGGGGGGGGGGGATAGTTTAAAGTAAGAAGGAGAGAGCCTTCATGGGCAGGCTGGAGGGTGGGGCTGGGAGCAGGGAGCAAGCCTTTCGAGAAATCCCCTAAAGGAAACCATCTTCTTTTAGTTTTCAGTGAGGGCGAGGAGTTTTCCACTATATGATTTAGTTTGGGATAGTGCATATGACAAAGGAGTGTGGAGGAGCCAGACACCAGGTAAGATCATAAACCGAGAGTGGCAAGAACCACAGCTCAGCACAGCCTTTTAACTCTGCATGGGGGAAGTATGGTTTCCGAGTGACCAGTGTCTTAAAGGGACAGGCCTGTATTCTAACAGAAGTTAATGTTGTTAGAGACTAGGATGATCCCTACTGTGATGCTTGTTATTCTTGGTTGTCAACTTGACTACTTCTGGAACTAACTAGGACCCCCCCTCCCAAATGGCTGGGCACACCTGTAAGGCATTTTTGGCTTAACTGGATCATTTGCAGTGGGAAGGTCCATTTCTAGTCCAAATTTTAAGGTGGGAAGACAAACCTCTAATCAGGGCCACATCTGCCAGAGTTCTCCATAATGCTCGTAGAAGAGGGAAGCTCTCTATTTTTGCCTGCTTCTTCCCATCCTTGCTATCAAATCCATTCCTTCCCTGGCATTGAAGCCTGCTTCTTCAGGATTTCAGCATTTACTGAAGACCAGCTCAGACATCCAGCCTTGTGGACTGAAACTTATTGGGTTCTCATATCTTCCTGTAGATGGGCAGCCATTGTTAGATTAGCTGGACTGCAGCCATTGTTAGATTAGCTGGACTGCAGCCATTGTTAGATTAGCTGGACTGCAGCCTGTAAGTCACTCTAATAAGTTATTCATTTGGTTACTCTAGTGCATCTTGGTTAATGCACTCATCTAGGCTGGTACCCATCTACTTCCTTGCTGTGCGATGGTGACCTTTCCATATGGAGCAGAAAGAAACAGGGCTACAACTATAATCCAAATTCTGATGATGCCAGCTGAGAGGGAGTCCGGCTGTCATTTTGAATTTTTAAGTTGGTCTTGGCCAAGGATGGACTAGAACTTGTGATCACCCTGTGCCAGGCTCCCTAATGCTGTTATTACAAGTATAAATGACCATATTTGTGGTGCTAGGAACTGAACCTTGAACCTTACACATATGAGACAAGCACTCTACCACTCAACCACATCCCCAGATCATAGAACTGTCATTTGAGTTCAGGTTGTAATTCCATTCTGACTTAGGCAACCTGGCTTACATAGCATTTGTTATCTGCAACAGATAGACTCCTCTTAGTGATCCAATGACTTAAATATTCATTCACTTTACTGTGGCTGAAAACCTTAATTAGATACCCTTAATGGGTCTGAAACTCATTGCTGAGCATCTATACTCGCTATGACCAAAAAAAGAATTGCCAATTGTCATTTTTAAATTTTAAGTTACTTATGAACAATATCCCTGTAAGGGGAACTAATTATGTTTATTACAACACAGGGAAAGAATAAGCAAGATCTGTGGGATTCTTCTGGGAAATCTTTCTCTGTAATGACGGCTGCTCGCTGCTTTAATGTTTCAATTAGAAGACAGAGAGGGACCTGCCTCAAACAAGATTAGTAACTAGAATTATGATTACATTCACCAAGGCCAATTTATTTTCAGCACTGGGGATGAATAGGAGGGAAAGGAATCAGATCTCCTGTGCTGTTTTGTGCCCTTAGAATTCAGGTTCCATGGCTCAGTGTTCCTGGCTTGGCACAGGGGTGGGAGTGTGGCAGGAAAGTAAAGTGGAGAGAGAGCTTTAAGATTAAACCAGAATACACATCCTCAGAACTCTGAACCATCCAGGCTGACTGTACAGTGCTGAAGCCTCAGTTCTGGAGATGAGCCAAGGACATCCCTCTGGCTTGTTGGCCAGCAGTGTGGCTGAAATGGCAAGCTCCAAGTTCAGTGAACGACTGAAAAAAAATAACATAAAGAGTGGTTGAAAAAGACACTGATCATTGACCTCTTTGGCCCATGACCACTGATAATCTACTTAGCTTTCTGGCTCATGTTCAATCTCAGAAGTGTTTTTCACCTTAATAAATAGCTTCCATTTCTACCTCTATCCACGTGTCCCTGGTCCAAGTCTTTGTTTCAGGCCACATGAACCCAGAACTCCCAGTGAAGGCTCTTTAGACTCCAAGCCACATGCATATGAAGATGATGGTCTCATACTTGGACAGAAGGCTGAACGCTCCAGTGCTGTGCTCTGTGTTGCTCTACTATTTCCTGGAGAGTGAGACGGTAGAGACCTACCTGATGGTAGAGATCTCTGTTTATTGGTGTTCTGAAATTTCCACCATTTTGTTTGAAGAATTTGGAAGGAAGCCTGGCACAGATTAAAAAACTTACTTCAGAGTGAGGATAATGAACTGTTGAGATGGCTCTGTGGGTAAAGACGGCCAAGCCTGATGACTTGAGTTCCAACCTGGAACCTAAGCGGTAGAAGGGGGGAACTGTTGCCCAGAAGTTGTCCTCTGACCCCCACAGGTGTGCCCACCAACGGCCCACCCTCAAATAATTAAAGATGGGGGTGTGTGACAATTTAGAGCATTGTCACAGTGACTGCTGGTTTTCAGGGATTAAGATTGCAATGGTGGAGGTTCCAGAGGGTGTGTGAGGAGGATTTATATTTTTAATATGTTTTGGTGATGGGATGTGAATATTTTATAATAATGAAACACAAGTCCAAAAGACGAATAAATCTGACAACATAGAAGATCACATTTAATTGACTTTCAGAGAACCGAACCTAAAATTTATAATGAAAATAGGAGAAAGGTACTTTTAACAGCTGTGGGAGGCAGTAGATCCTCCCTGTAGAGTAGAAATCTCCCACAAGATAAATAAATGAAAGCTCCCTTCATAGGGTCCCTGAAGTTACTTTACTCAGTCTGTTTCCAAATCTCAGAAATCTGTGTCCATGCTAAAGAATAGGACTTTATCTCAATGTTGTATTTTTCATTCACTTTCCCACTTTAAGGTCACCCTCCCCAACCAGCTAACCAACCAACCAACCAACCCCCCCTCCACACACAAACCCCCACCCACTCACCCGACCAAACCAAACCACAAATCCAGCCAACTAAAACCTCCCACATAAGCTAGGCTCAACAGGAGCATGTATTGCCCATTCATTATGCAGCAATTTTCAAAAACACGAGCTATCTCCTTCTCCTATCCTGGCTGTCGTACAGAGGAGGCAGCTGGCAGACTGTTTCCCCATTTGTGTCCCTTACTGACTAGTGGCTCTCAGAGCCTCACTGAGCACCTGTACTGTGTCAATGGCTATGCAAGGTTGAGTGGATGTGAATATAAAAATAAAAGTCTCTTCTGTGTCTGTATCACCCCCTACCAGCTCTCATACAAGTGCTCAACCCTGATGTGCAGATGATCCCTGTGCCACAGAGGCAGAGGTGAATGCATCGGTCCCTCCAAACCGCCACAGTTGGCTGAAGTTAGGGCTCACACTCAAGACATTGACATTGGCAAAATTGTAGCTTAAGGGCTAAGTCAAGTCACCAAAGCTGTCTTTGAAATCTTGGTGGTGTTAAACACTCAAGATTAATTATCAGTTATTATTAATTATTATTAATTATCAGTTGCCGTTATTTAGATATGTGGGGAGGGGATCTGGGTTTTTTCTTCCATCAGGTGGGTCCTGAGGATCAAACTCAGGTCGTGAGTTCCTTTACCTGCTAAGTCATCCCACTGACTCAAGAAAGAACTTTGAAAGTAAGTCTAAGAAGCTTAATCGCTTAAGCAAAAGAATGTGTAACACACCTATTTGGGATCAAGAACATAGTCATCATTGCATTAAGTATATTTGGAACATTTACAAATAGCCCTTTTCCTTCCTGTCATCTTCTAAAACAGCAAAACTATGCTTTTGTAATCATCCTGCTTTGAAAGTTATGTTGTAGCACATCTTAACCACTGATGTGCACATCTACCACCACCTCCACAATGTGCAGTTGCCCCATGCTGTCACATCTCATATGCTTGGACCTCTTGACATTGTAGCTTGAATCTGGGTTCTCTATAAGTCTGCTTGCTCACCACTTGCTTTATGTGTGTCATATCATAAGAAGGGTTCTCTTTCTAATTTACGTGTATGTGTGTGTGTATGGATAGTGTGTGCCAATGTCTAAGGAAACCAGAAGAGTGTATTGGGTCTTTTGAATTTGGGGTGACAGGTGGTTTGTGAGCCACCTAGTGTACATGTTTAGGATGAAACTTAGCATTCAGCAAAGTGCTCTTACTCACTGAACCATCTCTTCAGCTCCAGAAGCATTCTACCCACTGATTTGCAGGCATTCCAGAGTCTAGATTCTATAGACCATATTCTAGAGTCTGTATGTGGTAGGTGGAGTAAGGCATTCAAGGCCCAAGCTCAAGTCATGTAAGATTCAGCAGGAGGACTGGTGAGATGGCTTTATAGGGGAAGGAGGTTTTGGCCAAGCCTGACAACTTGGATTTGACCTTGGGTCCCACATGGTAGAGAACTGATTCATCTGACTTCCACACAAGCCATAAAGTGTGCTCCACATGTGCACGAACACACACAGGCACACACACACATACATACATACACACACATGCACATACACACAACGTTTTTTAAAAAACTGTAGAAAGCACAAAGTTCAAACTCTGTATATCACACTTAAATTCATACTTCAAGTTATGAGGTTGTGGTTAAATTTTCAGAATATTACATCTTTCCTAACTTTAAAGAAAAATGTTTCCACACACAATATATCACCAGGCAGTGTAAGTCTGACCTGGATAGATTAAATTCTGATGGCTTCTATTGAACAAATGAAGAGAGGAGACCTTTTTCTCACAACCTTTGTGGATGTCTGGTAACTGTAAAAGTGAGACATATAGTTGGTCTAGTAGAAGTACCAGCAATACTCTATGAACTTCTGTGCATGCAACTTGAAAACGAGATGGCATGCAAGGACAGGGTGTGCACACCAGCTCCCATGGAAACAGGACTCCTTCAGAACATACAGCTCCCCTGGGAACATTGTACTTCTCTCTGGGCTGTTCCCATGTTTTTATATTTGCCTCCATGAACCCTGGAGATATCACTTTCTCTAGGATACATCCCCTGAATCCTTGATTGCAGGTCAGGTGACTCCTGGGTCCATGGCATCCATCCATGGCTGGTGTTACACAAGATTGCACTAGCTCACTACGTAACTATATTTGACTAGATGCTCAGTTAATGAGGGCAGGGACAGCATCTGTCTTGTTCAGTGAGCTCTGTGCATCTCATGGCCTCCCAAGTAATAGCTGTTGATTAAGTAAGAGTTCACTGAACAAATGAGTCTCAGAACAGCCTCACCTTTCTCATAGCTACTTCAGTGTCTTCTCCACCAAGACACTTCTGGCTCTCAGTGTGCATCAATTGTGGGACAATCAAAGCAAATGTAAATTATGTGGAAGTCCCAGGCTTCCTGGTCCTCAGCTAATGTCTCATTCCTTACATTGTAAAGTCAGCCTCCATTCTTCCACCTTACTCAGAAATCAGGGTGTTAAAGAACTTCCCAGGCTGATGAGATGCTTTGGAGTGTAATGTGCTTGCTTTGACTGGAGTTTGAGACCTACACCCCACACAAAGGCTGAAGGGGAGAACAAAATCCACAAAGCTGTCCTCTGATTGACACATACAAGCTATGGCACATGTTCCCGTGTCTATTCTCTCTCTCTCTCTCTCTCTCTCTCTCTCTCTCTCTCTCTCTCTCACACACACACACACACACACACACACACACACACACACACACACACATACACACACATATATATTAATAAATAAAAACCTAAAAAACAATTCAAGTGATAAATCTCATATGAGCACAGAACTTTATTCCCAGGCCATAGGTGAATATGCTGCTACTGTGTTTTAAATTCTTTATAAAATGTGCATTGTCTCTTTACAAATTATTTATTTACTTATGGTGTGGTATGTCTGATATATGTGTGGGGACACATGCCATAGCACCAAGCCTAGTGATCTAGGTTTGGCCCCATAGATCTATACTATAGTGGAAAGAGAGAACCAGCTCAGAGTTCAGTTTTGACTGCCATGCATACACCATGGTACCCATATATCCCTGCTGCCCCTTCCTCCAAGTAAATGTCATGCAAATTTTTTTCTTGAATTTTTGCAATGGCCCACTGTTCCACTATGCATTATTCAATATTCTTGTGTTTTTAATAATTCTTTAGTTTTTCCTCTCTGCTTGTTTCTAATTTCAGTAGTTCTGTAATTTTTCTTCCTGTTGACTTTCAAGTTTCTTTCTATTATAAGTAGATAAGAAATTATTTCTATTTTTCTATATTTGTTAAGACTTGCATAAACCTACAGTATTGTTTTGGAAAAAAAATTCCTATGCTGATGACAAGAATGTATATTGTTTTGCTGCTGGGTAGAATCTTCTGTACATTTTTGTTAAGTATTTTATCTAAGATAGAGATCTGTAAGTAGTTTCTACATGATCCAGCTTTGTGAGAGCGCTATAAGTTCACCCACTGATACTGTAATGGGGAATAATTCTCTTTGTCCTACAGTGTTTGTTTTATGAAAATGGATTTTTGTATCCACAGCTCCTTTCTCCTTCCCTTCTTCCCAACACATTCCCACACTAGATTTAACCCTTTAGAAACTGGGAGTTTCTCCTCAGCTAGGATGTGGGCATGCAGCTGTGGCTATCTCGGGGCTACATTTGACTACTCTCTCTAACCTTACTCTGTCCCTAGGGCAAGAGGTTTCATCCCTTGTAGGGAGCATGGGTGGAGCTGACAGTATATCCAGTATCAAGTTGTCAGCTTTGAAATCATGTACATACAAATTACATTATTTGGACTGAAGAGGTTCTATTTATATATTTATAAACACATACATAATACACTCACACACATGCATTCCTCACATACACGCACACCCAACAACAACAATTAAAAAGAGACAATGAATTTGAGAGAGAACAAGGGAGAGGAGGTATGGGAAGGGCTGGAAAAAAAGGAAGGAAGAGAAACAATGTGATTATATTCTAATTTCAAAAATAAATTAGAAATCCTTTAACTTGCATCTTTTTACACTGGAAATATAATTTTTCTTAATGTCATTAAGATAGTCATTTGTTTTATCGAGGAAATATAAAAATACTTGCAAAATAATAGTAATATTATTTCTTTGTTTTGCTTTGGTTTTGGTTTTGTCTTTGGTTTTTCAAGCCAGGTTTCTCTGTGTAGCCCTGGCTGTCCTGGAACTCACTTTGTAGAACAGGATGGCCTCCAACTCAGAGATCCACCTGCTTCTGCCTCCTGAGTTCTAGGAGGAAAGGCATGTGCCACATAACCCAGCAGCAATATTATTTATAATAAGACTACTGTGTAAAGTTGCCATTCCTCACTTCTATTTCTTCTAATTTTAAATTTAAAAAGTGTGTGTGTGTGTGTGTGTGTGTGTGTGTGTATGTGTATAAATGATTGCACATGCCAATATATTTGTAGAAAGCCAGAATAGGGTGTCAGATCCCCTGGAGCTATAGCTACAAGTGGCTGTAAACTGCCCAACATGGGTTCTGGGAACTGAATTCTGGTCCCCCAATGGAGCTGTGTGTGCTCTTAGCTACTGAGTCATCTCTCCAGCCCCAAGTTCTATTTATTCTGAAAAAATTTTCACTGGTGGAAGTATTGTCAAAATGTCATTCTTAAATGTGTTAATCCCAGAGAGAAAACAAAGTGTTTTATGTCACTATACTATTTTGCATTGGATTTATAACCATGTGGTATATAATGGTCCCGTCAACAACTGAATGTACAAGAGTGGTCCCATCAGCTCCTAAGTAGGCTGAAAATCTCCTATTGCTACTGATATTAGGGCTGCTGTGCAATTTTAGTGTGATGCACTATTGATACCTGTGGAGGTAGATGCCCTCGGGGTTTTTTTTCGGAGGGGAAGCCAGGAAAGGGGATATCATTTGAAATATAAATAAAGAAAAAAAAAGGACTGTCTAAGGTGGGGCCAGCCAGGAGGCACAGGCAGCAGAATCGGCAGAGCAGCTAGGACAGGACCCTTCCTACCTACATCTACACCTAGGAGGTGGAGCTGTTCCATAGCCCTTTGTGCACTACTCCTGCCAGCGGAGAGCTTGTCTCCAGGGAGTGTGCTGACCTCGGGTATCAGGCGAGACCACCAGTTTCTCTCTAGTGACTGTCTAAAGTGGGGCCAGCCAGGAGGCAAAGGCAGCAGAAGCAGCAGAGCAACTGGGACAGGGTCCTAACTGAATCCCTCTTTACCCAGGAGGTGGGGCTATTCCATAGCTCTCTGCACAAGTTCTTTCCAAGAGAGAGCTGGTCTCCCAGGAGTGCTGGCACAGGCTTACAGTCTCACAGGAAAAACAAGCTCCAGCCAGAGACAGCAAGAATATCTAACATCAGAGATTTCCAGATAGCAAAAGGCAAATGCAAGATTCTTACCAACAGAAACCAAGACTACTTGGCATCATCAAAACCCAGTATTCTCACCACAGCAAGTCCTGGATACCCTAATACACCAGAAAAGCAAGATTCAGATTTAAAATCATTATCTCTTGAGGCTGATAGAGGATTTTAAGATGGACATAAATAACTCCCTTAAAGAAATACAGGAGAACACCAGTAAACACGTAGAAACCCTTAAAGAGGAAACACAAAAATCCATTAAAGAATTACAGAACACAGGTAAACAGATAGAAGCCCTTAAAGAAGAAACACAAAAATCCCTTAAAGAACTACAGGAAAACACAACCAAACAGGTGAAGGAATTGAACAAAACTATCCAGGATCTAAAAATGAAAGTAAAAATAATAAAGAAATCACAAAGGGAGACAACTCTGGAGGTAGAAAACCTAGAAGTCAGGAGCCATAGCTGCAAGCATCTCCAACAGAATACAAGAGATAGAAGAGAGAATCTGAGGTGCAGAAGATACCATAGAAAACATTGACACAACAGTCAAAGAAAACACAAAAATGCAAAATGTTCCTAACCCAAAACATCCAGGAAATCCAGGACACAATGAGAAGACCAAATCTAAGGTTAATAGGTATAGAAGAGAGTGAAGATTCCCAACTTAAAGGACCAGTAAATATCTTCAACAAAATTATAGAAGAAAACTTCCCTAACCTAAAGAAAGAGATGCCCATGAACATACAAGTAACCTATAGAACTCCAAATAGTTTGGACCAGAAAAGAAATTCCTCCTGTCATATAATAATCAAAACACCAAATAAAGAATATTAAAAGCAGTAAGGGAAAAAGGCCAAGAAACATAAAGGCAGACCTATCAGAATTACACCAGACTTCTCACCAGAGACTATGAAAGCCAGAAGATCATGGGTTGATGTCATACAGACCTGAAGAGAACACAAATGCCAGCCCAGGCTACTATACCCAGCAAACTCTCAATTACCAAAAATGGAGAAACCAAGGTATTCCATGACAAAACCAAATTTACACAATATCGTTCCACAAACCCAGCCCTTCAAATAAATGGAAAACTCCAACATAAGGAGGGAAACTACATGCTAGAAAAAGCAAGAAATTAATCATTCAACAAAACTAAAAGAAGGTAGGCACATGAACAGAATTCCAATTCTAACAACAAAAATAACAGGAAAAGTAACAATTACTTTTCCTTAATATCTATTAATATCAATGGACTCAATTCCCCAATAAAAATGCACAGACTAACAGACTGGTTATGTAAACAGGACCCAACATTTTGCTGCATACAGGAAACCCACCTCAGTGACAAAGACAGACACTACCTCAGAGTAAAAGACTGGAAAACAATTTTCCAAGCAAATGGTCCTAAGAAAAAAGCTGGAGTAGCGATTCTAATATCAAATAAAATCAACTTTTAACCTAAAGTTATCAAAAAAGATAAGGAGGGACACTTCATTCTCATCAAAGGTAAAATCTACCAAGATGAACTCTCAATTCTGAACATCTATGCTCCAATGCAAGGTCATCCACATTCTTAAAAGACAACTTACTAAAGCTCAAGGCACATATTGCACCACACACAATAATAGTGGGAGACTTCAACACCCCACTATCAGCAATGGACAGATCATGGAAACAAACTAAACAAAGACACAGCGAGACTAACAGAAGTTATAAAACACATGGATTTAACAGATATTTATAGAATATCTCATCCTAAAACCAAAGAATATACCTTCTTCTCAGTCCCTCATGGTACCTTCTCCAAAATTGACCATATAATCGGTCACAAAACAGGCCTCAACAGATACAAGAAGATTGAGATAATTCCATGCACCCTATTGGATTACCACAACTAAAACTGGTCCTCGATAACATAAACAATAGAAAACCCACATGCACGTAGAAGCTGAACAATGCTCTACTCAATGATAATTTGATCAAAGAAGAAATATACAAAGAAATTAAAGACTTTTTAGAGTTTGATAAAAATGAAGCCACAATATACTCAATCTTATGGGACACAATGAAAGCAGTGCTAAGAGGAAAACTCATAGTTCTGAGTGCCTCCAAAGCAAAAAACAAAAACAGCAGCAACAACAACAACAACAACAAAAACTGAAGAGAGCATACACTAGCAGTTTGACAGCACATCTGAAAGCTCTAGAACAAAAAGAAGCAAATTCATCAAAGAGAAGTAGATGTCAGGAAATAGTCAAACTCAGGTCTGAAATTAATCAAGTGGAAACAAAAAGAACTATACAAAGAATCAACCAAACCAGGAGCTGGTTCTTTAAAAAAATCAACAAAATAGATAAACCCTTAGCCACACAAATTAGAGGGCACAGAGACAGTATCCTAATTAACAAACTCAGAAATGAAAAGGGAGACATAACAACAGACACTGAGGAAATAAAAAAAATCATCAGATCCTACTACAAAAGCCTATACTCAACAAAACTGGAAACCTGGATGAAATGGACAATTTTCTAGACAGATACCAGGTACCAAAGTTAAATCAAGATCAGATAAACAATCTAAACAGTTCCATATCCCCTAAAGAAATAGAAACAGTCTTTAATAATTAGTCTCCCAACCAAAAAGAGCCCAGGACTAGATAGGTTTAGTGCAGAGTTTTATCAAGCCTTCAAAGAAGACCTAATAGCAATACTCCTCAAACTATTCCACAAAATAGAAACAGAAGGTACTGTACTCAATTCGTTGTATGAAGCCACAATTACTCTAATACCTAAACCACACAAAGACCCAACAAAATACTTCAGACTAATTTCCCTTATGAATATTGATGCAAAAACAATAAAATTCTTACAAACAATCCAAGAATACATCAAAATATCATCCATCATGATCAAGTAGGCTTCATCCTAGGGATGCAGGGACGGTTCAATATACGGAAATCCATCAACATAATCCACTATATAAACAAATTCAAAGAAAAAGACCACATGATCATTTCATTAGAATCTGAGAAAGCATTTGGCAAAATCCAACAGTCTTTCATGATAAAAGTCTTGGAAAGATCAGGAGTCCAAGGCCCAAACCTAAACATAGTAAAAGCAATATACAGAAAACCAGTAGCCAACATCAAACTAAATGGAGAGAAACTTGAAGCAATCCCACTAAAATCAGGGACTAGACAAGGCTGCCCACTCTCTCCCTACCTATTCAATAATGTACTTGAAGTCCTAGCCAGAGCAATTAGACAACAAAAGGAGATCAAAGGGATAAGAATTGGAAAGGAAGAAGTCAAATTATCACTATTTTCAGATGATATGATAGTATACTTAAGTGACCCCAAAACTTCTGCCAGAGAGCTCCTAAACCTGATAAACAACTTCAGCAAAGTAGCTGGATATAAAATTAATTCAAACAAATCAGTGGCCTTCCTCTACACAAAGGATAAGGAGGCAGAGAAAGAAATTAGGGAAACAACATCCTTCACAGTAGTCACAAATAATATAAAACACCTGGGTGTGACTCTAACTAAGCAAGTGAATGATCTGTTTGACAAGAACTACAAGTCTCTGAAGAAAGAAATCAAAGAAGATCTCAGAAGATGGAAAGACCTCCCATGCTCATGGATTGGCAGGATTAATATAGTAAAAATGGCCATCTTGCTGTAAGCAATCTACAGATTCAATGCAATCCCCATCAAAATTCCAACTCAATTCTTCACAGACTTAACTTAGAAAGAGCAATTTGCAAATTCATCTGGAGTAGCAAAAAACCTAGGATAGTGAAAACTATTCTCAACATTAAAAGAACTTCTGATGGAATCACCATCAAGCTGTACTACAGAGCAATTGTGATAAAAACTGCATGGTATTGGTACAGTGACAGACAGGTAGATCAATGGAATAGAATTGAAGACCCAGAAATGAACCTACACACCTATGGCCACTTGATCTTTGACAAAGGAGCTAAAACAATTCAGTGGAAAAAAGACAGCATTTTCAACAAATGGTACTGGCTCAACTGGCGGTCAGCATGTAGAAGAATGCAAATTGATCCTTTCCTATCTCCTTGTATAAAGCTCAAGTCCAAGTGGATCAGGGACCTCCACATAAAACCAGATACACTGAAACTAATAGAAAAGAAAGTGGGGAAAAGCCTCAAGCACATGGGCACAGGGGAAAGTTTCCTGAACAGAATACCAATAGCTTATTCTAAGATCAAGAATTGACAAATGAGACCTTATAAAATTGCAAAGCTTTTGTAAGGTAAGGGATACTGTCAATAGGACAAAATGGCAACCAAAAGATTGAGAAAAGATCTTTTCCAATCTTATATTCGAAAGAGGGCTAATATCCAATATATACAAAGAACTCAAGAAGTTAGACTCCAGAGAACCAAATA
>NW_022196906.1:42460645-42464289 GCF_008632895.1 Mastomys coucha | reverse complement strand
AATCACAAAAGAACACACATGGTATGCACTCACTGATAAGTGGATATTAGCCCAGAAGCTCAGAATACTAAAGATACAATTCACAAACCATAGAAAACTCCACAAGAAGGATGACCAAAATGTGGATACAAAGTGTGGAGCAAAGACTGAAGGAAGGGCCATCCAGAGAATGCCCCACCTCAGAATCCTTCCCATATACAATCACCAAACCCAGACACTATTGTGGATGCCAGTAAGTGCAGGTTGACAGGAGACTGATATTGCTGTCTCCTGAGAGGCTCAGTCAGTGTCCGACTAATACAGAACTAGAGGCTCACAGCCATCCATTGGACTGAGCACAGGGTCCACAATGAAGGAGTTAAAGAAAGGACCCAAGGAGCTGAAGGGGTTCACAGCCCCATAGGAGGAACAATAATATGATCTAACCAGTACCCCTAGAACTCTCAGGGACTAAATCACCAACCAAAGAGTACACATGGTGGGACTCATGGCTCCAGCCGCATATGTAGCAGATGGTGGCCTAGTCAGTCATCAGTGGGAGGAGAGGCCATTGGTCCTGTGAAGATTCTATGCCCCAGTGTAGGGGAATGCCAGGGCCAGGAAGCGGGAGAAGGTGGGTTGGTGAGCAGGGGGGAGGGGAAATAGGGGTTCTTTTTCAGAGGGGAAACCAGGAAAGGGGAGAACATTTGAAATGTAAATAAAGAAAATAGCTAATTAAAAAAAAAGGAAAAAGAAAAAAAGAATATACTTTGTGCTCTTTGGTTCTTGCCCCTGGGTGGATGCCAGAGCCAAGCTGCTGAAAATTGAGCAAGTCAAGGACTTTCTGCTCACAGCCTGGTGGAAGGATGCCAAATCTGTCAAGATCAAGAAGAATAAGGATAATGTGAAGTTCAAGGTTTACTGTGGCATGTACCTTTACACCCTGGTTAACACAGACAAGGAAAAGGCAGAGAAGCTGAAACAGTTCCTACCCCCAGGTATGGCAGTAAAGGAGCTGAAAGGAACCAGACGTTTGCATGTGACTATTAAAAACCCTGAAAAATTAAAAAAAAAAAAAAGAATATACTATGCTTCCAGCTCTACAAAAGTCTATTGTAAAGCACAGTATGTAACTCGTGAAGATAGTGCGGAGCATGTTAGTGGCTTGTGTAGTTAATATACTACCATTTGAAAGTGTTTTACTTGTACTTATTAAAACTGCAGTTTATCATAAAACAACCCACATGGTATAATGGCACCAGCCTCAGGTGTTTCAGGTTCACCAATTGCACAATGAGGCCATGTGGACTGACTGACCTACACAGCCTGGCCTCTATAAGCTCACTTTGATGCTTGTCTAGCACCAGTGTCCCTGGAAACATTTCTTAGAATATAAGCTTGTTGCTAAATAGTGTGTGACTTCATTTTTCAGAATTTATTTTTCTTCTTTTTACTAATAATAATTTATTACATTTTTTAATGGGTTCTGTGTGCATGGAGTGGGGGGCACCATGGTGCACCGGTGGGGGGTCAGAGCACACCTAGAGGGAGCGGGTTGTCTTTCTCCATATGTGTCAGATACTGAACTCAGATCCACCAGGCTAAGCCACCTCACCAGCACCTTCTTTTAAAAAACTTTTTGATTTAATTTGTTGAAGATGTAAGTCTCATAGTTCTAGGATGAAAATTATGTAAAAAGGTATATATTTAAAAAAAATTTCTATTTCTACTCAAAAATTCCCCAAGCTTTTAGGAACCACATTTTACCCATTTCTGATTTGGTTTCCATCAGTTTCTTGTCGTTAGTATAAACAAATACATTTTTTTATTAGAATTTTCTTTATTTACATGTCATATGATTTCTCCTTTCTCAGTTTCCCCTTCAAAAAAAAAAAAAACCAAAAAAACAACAAGAACAAACTTCTGTTGCCCCCTTCCCCTGCTTGCCACTCCACCCTCTCCCACTTATTGGCCCTGGCATTCCCCTACACTGGGGCACAGAACCGTCAAAGGGCCAAGGGCCTCTCCTTCCATTGATGACCAACTTGGCCATTCTCTACTATACATATGCTGCCAGAGCAATCAGTCCCACCATGTATAGTCCTTGGTTGGTGGCTGACTCCCTGGGAGCTCTGAGGGTACTAGTTCATATTGTTGTTCATCCTATAGGGCTACAAACCCTTCAGCTCCCTTGGTCCTTTTTCTAACTCCTTCATTGGGGACCCTGTACTCAGTTCAATGGATGCTGTGAGCCTCTACTTCTGTATTAGTCAGGTACTGTCCGAGCCTCTCAGGAGACAGCTATATCAGGTTGGATTGTCCTTCCTTCAGTCTCTGCTTCATAGTTAGTCTCTGCAACTCCTTCCGTGGGTATTTTGTTCCCACTTTTAAGAAGGAATAAAATGTCCACATTTTGGTCTTCCTTCTTCTTGAGTTTCTTGTGGTTTGTAGGTTGTTCTTCCTGTATTCAAACCTTCTGAGCTAATAACCACTTATCAGAGAGTGCATACCATGTGTGTTCTTTTGTGATTGGGTTACCTCACTTAGGATGATATTCTCCAGATCCATCCATTTCCCTACGAATTTCATAAATTCATTGTTTTTAATAGCTGAGTAGTACTCCATTGTGTAGATGTACCACAATTTCTGCATCCATTCCTCTGTTGAGAGACATCTAGGTTGTTTCCAGTTTCTGGCTATTATAAATAAGGCTGCTATGAACATGTGTATGTGTCCTTATTACATGTTGGAGCACCTTCTGGGTATATGCCCAGAGTAGTATTGCTGGGTCCTCCTGTAGAACTATGCCCAATTTTCGGAGGAACCGCCAAACTGATTTCCAGAGTGGTTGTACCAGTTTGCAATCCCACCAGCAATGGAGGAGTGTTCCTCTTTCTCCACAACCTCTCCAGCATCTGCTGTCACCTGAGTTTTTTATCCTAGCCAATCTGACTGGTGTGAGGTGGAATCTCAGGGTTGTTTTGATTTGTATTTCCCTGATGACTAAGGATGTTGAACATTTCTTTAGGTGCTTCTCAGCCATTCAGTATTCATCAGTTGAGAATTTTTTGTTTAGCTCTGTACCCCATTTTTTTAACAGGGTTATTTGGTTCTCTGGAGTCTAACTTCTTGAGTTCTTTGTATATATTGGATATTAGCCCTCTATCAAATATAGGATTGGTAAATATCTTTTCCCAATTTGTTGGTTGCTGTTTTGTCCTATTGACAGTGTCTTTTGCCTTACAGAAGCTTTGCAACTTTATGAGGTCCCATTTGTCAATTCTTGATCTTAGAGCATAAGCTATTGGTATTCTGTTCAAGAAATTTTCCCCTGTGCCTATGTGCTCGAGGCTCTTCCCCACTATCTTTTCTATTAGTTTCAGTGTATCTGCTTTGATGTGGAGGTCCCTGATCCACTTGGCTTGAGCTTTGAACAAAGACCTAGGAATGGATCGCTTTGCATTCTTCTACATGCTGACCGCCAGTTGAGCCAGTACCATCTGTTGAAGATGCTGTCTTTTTTCCACTGGATGGTTTTAGCTCCTTTGTCAAAGATCAAGCGACCATAGGTGTGCGGGTCCAATTCTGGGTCTTCAGTTCTGTTCCATTGATCTACCTGTCTGTCACTGTACCAATACCATGCAGTTTTTATCACAATTGCTCTG
>NW_022196906.1:42440063-42460565 GCF_008632895.1 Mastomys coucha | reverse complement strand
CTTTTACTTGCTTAGTTAGAGTTACACCAAGGTATTTTATATTATTTGTAACTATTGTGAAGGGTGTGATTTCCCTAATTTCTTTCTCTGTCTGCTTATCCTTTGTGTAGAGGAAGAATATTGATTTGTTTGAGTTCATTTTATATCCAGCTACTTTGCTGAAGTTGTTTATCAGGTTTAAGAGCTTTCTGGTGGAAGTTTTGGGGTCACTTAAGTATACTATCATATCATCTGCCAATAGAGATAGTTTGACTTCTTCCTTTCCAATTCTTATCCCTTTGATCTCCTTTTGTTGTCTAATTGCTCTGGCTAGGACTTCAAGTACAATATTGAATAGGTAGAGAGAGAGTGGGCAGCCTTGTCTAGTCCCTGTTTTTAGTGGAATTGCTTCAAGTTTCTCTCCATTTAGTTTGATGTTGGCTACTGGTTTTCTGTATAGTGTTTTTACTATGTTTAGGTATGGGCCTTGAATTCCTGATCTTTCCAAGACTTTTATCATGAAAGAGTGTTGGATTTTGTCAAATGCTTTCTCACCATCTAATGAGATGATCATATAGTTTTTTTCTTTGAGTTTGTTTATGTAGTGAATTACATTGATGGATTTCTGTATATTGAACCATCCCTGCATCCGTGGGATGAAGCCTACTTGATCATGTTGGATGATCGTTTTGACGTGTTATTTGATTCAGTTTGCAAGAGTTTTATTGAGTAGTTTTGCATCAATATTCATAAGGGAAATTGGTCTGAAGTTTTCTTTCTTTGTTAAGTCTTTGTGTGGTTTAGGTATAAGAGTAATTGTGGCTTCATAGAACGAATTGGGTAGAATATCTTCTGTTTCAATTTTGTGGAATAGTTTGAGGAATATTGGTATTAGGTCTTCTTTGAAAGTTTGATAAAACTCTGCACTAAACCCATCTGGTCCTGGGCTTTTTTTGGTTGGGAGACTATTAATGACTGTTTCTATTTCATTAGCAGATATGGGACTGTTTAGATCCTGATCTGATCTTGATTTAACTTTGGTACCTGGTATCTGTCTAGAAAATTGTCCATTTCATCCAGGTTTTCCAGTTTTGTTGAGAATAGACTTTTGTAGTAGGATCTGATGATTTTTTTTATTTCCTCAGTGTCTGTTGTTATGTCTCCCTTTTCATTTCTGATCTTGTTAATTAGGATACTGTCCCAAACAAATACATTTAATCTTATCCTTCCACCTTTATCACCCCAGAGGTTGTACAATATATACCGCAACTTCTTTCCCTGCTTGTCCTCGAGGCTTCCTCACTACAGTTTATAGAGTTTCCTACTTTCTTTTTATACTGCACTGGGTTGTTTTGAAAGATGCATCATAATTCAGTTTACTAGTCCTTCATCAGATGCAGATTTGGTTTGTTTCTCTATTTTTTTCATGTTTGTGATCACTAATGACACTTCTATGGATAATCTTATACATAGTGTGTGTGTGTGTGTTTAGTAGTTTTCCAAATGCTGGGACAAAAGGTAAACAAATACATATGTAATTTTTCTTAATGTTCCAAAATTTCCCTCTGTAAGCACCACATCACTCTGCCTTTCCATCAGTAATGCTTGAGAGCACCAGCTTCTCCACAGGCTATCAGCACAGTATTTTTTCAAACTGAATTTTTGCCAGTCTGATAGATGAGAAATTTCTTAGTCTAGCTTTAATGTTCTTTTCTTTTCTTTTTCCTTTCCTTTTTTTTGGGGGTGGGGGTGGCGAGAGGTGAAGGGAGGGACTGAGACAGGGTTTCTCTGTGTAGCCCTGGCTGTCCTGGAACTCTGAAGACCATGATAGTCTACAGTTCACAGTGATCTACCTGCCTCTGCCTCCCAAGTGCTGAGATCAAAGGTTTGTACTACCATATCCGGTCTTAATGTGTATTTCTTTAAAAAATGTATTTCTTTTTCTGTGCATAGAGGCCACTTTAATTTATTCTTCTTTTTTTAAATTTTAGCTGGCACAATCTATTTGTTTTTAAAGATTTGTTTATTTTATGTAGATGAGTACACTGTAGCTGTCTTCAGACACAACAGAAAAGGGCAGTGGATCCCATTACAGATGGTTGTGAGCCACCATGTGGTTGCTGAGAATTGAGCTCAGGACCTCTGGAAGAGCAGTCAGTGCTCTTAGCCATTGAGCCATCTCTCCAGCCCATCATTTTAATTTGTGAAACACACACACACACACACACACACACACACACACACACCATCATAAACAACAACAAAATAACAAGAATTAACAATCATTGCTCATTAATATTTCTCAATATCAATGGGCTCAATTCTCCAATAAAAAGATACAGGCTAACAGAGTGGATATAAAAACAGGATTTATCCTTCTGCTGCATATAAGAAACATACCTCAACATCAAAGATAGACATTACCTTGGAGTGAAAACTTGGAAAAAGATTTTCCAAGCAAATGGACACAAGAAGCAAGCTGGTGTAGCCATTCTAATATTTAACAAAGTAGATTTTCAACAAAAGTTAATAAAAAGAGATGGCTAAGGACACTTTGTAATCATCAAAGGAAAAATCTACCAAGATGATGTTTCAATTCTTAGCATCTATGCCCCAAATGCAAGAGAACTCACATTTGTAAAAGAAACATTACCAAAGCCAATATCACAATAGAATCCCACATATTAATAAAACTAAGCAAATAATGGAGATAACATGTTATAAACCAAATGGAGCTAACAAAATATTATACCCAAACACAAAATATACCTTTTCAGCTCCTCAAGGAACTTTCTCCAGAATTGACCACATAATCACAAAGCAACTCTCAACAGATATAAGAAAATTGAAATAACCCCATGTATCCTATCAGAGCACTATGGAGTAAAGTTGGATTTCAACAACAGAAACAACAGAAAACTTACAAACTCATGGGAATTGAACAACTCTCTACTGAATGATGACTGGGTCAAGGCAGAAATAAAGAAATCAAAGACTTCCTAGGATTCAATGAAAATGAATGTACAACATACCCAAAATTATGGGACACAAAACAGTGCTAAGAGGAAAAGTTCATGGCGCTAAGAGCCTACATAAAGAAATTGGTAATCTCATACTAGCAGCTTAACAGCATACTTGAAATCTCTAGAACAAAAGGAAGCAAACACACACAAGAAGTAGATGATAGGAAATAATCAAACTGAGGGCTGAAATCAATAAAATAGAAACTGAACAGTACAAAGAATCAATGAAATGAACCATTCATTGGTTCTTTGAGAAAATCAAGATAGACAAATCCTTATCCAAATCAACTAAAAGACACAGAGAGACTATTAAAACATTTTTAAAATTAAAAAAAAAAAAAAAACTAGGAACAAAAGGGTGGACCTAACAACAGACACTAAGAAAATACTAAGACTCATCAGGTCATACTTTAAAACCATTTACTCCACAAAAAAGTAGATAATCTAAAAGAAGCAAACAATTTTATTGATAGCTACCACTTACCAAAGTTAAATCAAAATCAGATAAACAACTTAAGTAGACATATAGCTCCTAAGGAAATAGAAGAAATCATTAAAAGTCTCTCAACCAGAAAAACAAACAAAACAAAACACACAAAACTCTAAAGGGCAGACAGTTTTGGCACAGAATTCTACCAGATCAAAGAAGAGCTACTGCCAATACTTCTCAAATTATTTGACCAAATAGAAACAGAAGGAACATTGCCAAATAAATTTTATGAGGACATAGTTATCCTGATACCTAAACCACAAAAAAGATTCAATAAATAAGGAGAATTTGAGACCGATTTCTCTTATAAACACTGATGTAAAAATACACAATAAGATACTTAAAATCTGAATTCTAAAACACATCAAAAAGATCATTCACTATGGTCAAATAGGTTTCTTCCTGGAGATGTAGGGATGGTTCAACATATAAAAATCTGTCAATGTAATACACCATATAAACAAACTGAAAGAAAAAACCACATGATCATCTCATTAGATGCTGAAAAAGCCTTTGACAAACTTGAATACCTGTTCATGATAAAAATCTTGGAGATATCAAGGGTACAAGGGGCATACCTAAATATAATAAAGAAAATTTACAGAAAATCCTATAGCCAGCATCAAATTACATGGAGAGAAACTCAAAGAATTCCACTAAAATTAGAAACAAGAAAAGGCTGTTCACACTCTCCATATCTATTCAATACAGGACCTGAAGTTCTAGCTAGAGCAATAAGACAACTGAAGGAGATCAAGGATACAAATTGTAAAGGAAGAAGTCAAACCATTACTATTTGAAGATGATATGATCGTATACATAAGGGGCCCTAAAAAATCTACCAGGCAACTCCTATAGTTGGTAAACACCTTCAGTGAAGAGGCTGCATACAAGATTAACTAGAAGAAAAAGATCAGTAGCCCTCATATATAAATGACAAAGGGATTGAAATCAGGGGAACAACATCCCTCAAAATAGCCCCAAATAATATAAAAATATCTTGAGGTAACTTTAACCAAGCAAGTGAAAGACTTGTAAGACAAAAATTTGAAGTATTTGAAGAAAGAAATTGTAAAATATATTAAAAGATGAAAAGATAGCCTATGCTCATGGATCATTAGGATTAACATAGTAAAAATGGCCATCTTACCAAAAAAGCAATCTACAGATTCAATGCAATCCCCAACAAAATTCCAACACAATTTTTGCACATCTTGAAAGGACAATACTCAACTTCATTTGGAAAACCAAAAAAGCCCAGGGTAGCTAAAACAATCTTGTACAATAAAAGAACTTTCCGAGATATCACCATCCCTGATTTCAAGCTATAGTAACAAAACCCAGATGGTTTTGGCTTAAAAACAGATAAAATGATCAATGGAATCTAGTTGAAGACCCAGATATAAATTCACACACTTGTGGACACCTGACTTTTGAAAAAGAGGCTGTAATTACACAGTGGAATAACATCTTCAACAAACCATGCTGGTCTAGCTGAATGTCTGCATTAAACTAATGCAAATAAACCATCCTACATAAAACTCAAGCCCAAGTAGATCAAAAAGCTCAACATAAAATCACATACACTGAACCTAATAGAAGAAAAAGTGGGGAATAGCCAGACAATGGCATTGAAGACAACTTCCTGAACAGTACACCAATAGAACAGGCACTAAGACTAACAATTAATAAATGGGACCTCATGAGACTGGAAAGCTTTTGTAAGGCAAAGGACACCATCAAAAGGACAAAATGGCAGCCCACAGAATGAGAAAAGATTTTCACCAACTCCACATCTTACAGAGGGCTAATATCCGAAAACTCCCACATATATATACATACATATAAATACATATGTGTATATATATGTATATATATACATATATATACTAGACATGTATACATATATATATATACATATATATACTAGACATAAATAAACTAAATAATCCAGTTAAAAATAGGGTACAGATCTAAATAGATTTCTCAACAGAGGAATCTCAAGTGGCTGAGTAACACATAAATGTTCAACGTCCTTGGCCATCATGGAAATGCAAATCAAAATGACTTTGTGATTTCATTTTGCACCTGTTAGAATGGCTAAGTAAAAAACACAAGTGACAGCTCATGATAGCAGGGATGTGGAGTAAGGGGAATAGTCCATCATTGCTGGGGGTAGTGTAGACTTGTACAGCCACTTTGGAAATCAATATGGCGGTTTCTTGGAAAATTGGGAATCAATCTACCTCAAGATTTACGTATAATATTCCTGGGTTTATATTAAAAGGATGCTCCATCCTACCACAAGGACACTTGCTCAATTATATTTATAGCAACTTTATTTATAATAGCCAGAAACTGGAAACAACCTAGATGTCTCTCAACCAAAAAATGGATAAAGAAAATGTGGTACATTTACCCAATGGACCATTTCCTAGGAGTTCAAAACAATGACATGACATTTGTAGGCAAATGAATGGAACTAGAAAAAAAAATCATCCTGAGTGAGATAAGCCAGACACAGAAAGACAAACATGGTATGTACTCATAAGTGGCTTTTAGGTATAAAGGATAACCATGCTATAATTTACAGACCCAGAGAGTCAAGGGGTTACACAGATATCTCTGGGAAGGAGAAATAGAAAAGATTTTGTGGGTTGCCTGGGAGCAAGTGGGGATGAGAACAGGAGGGGTCAGATTGGGGGGGGGCATAGGTAGGAGAGATGACTGGAATTAGGAGGCATTTTGGAGATGAGCTATGAAACCTAGTGCCAGGGAAACTCCCTGGGACCTAGGAGGGTAAACCTAGGGAAGACTCCTAGTAATTGGGGTACTGAGGCTTAACAGGCTATCTTCTGTCACCAGGCAAAGCTTCCAGTGGAGGGATTGGGACACAAATCCAACCACAAAACTGACCTACACTTTGTCCTGCCTGCAAGCTGTGCTAGGTTGCACAGAACTTGTTGGAATGGCTAACCAATGACTGGTTCTACTTAAACCCTACGCTACAGGCAGGAACCTATCCCTGACAGCCTGGAGGACCAGAAACCAGAAGCTAGATGGCCCAAAGAGAACCAAACACCACTGGCAAAAAAGTCAACGAGATGATTACTAATTATATTTTGCTATACACATAGACTGGAGCCTAGCATTATTGTCGTCAGAGAGGCTTCATGCAGCAACTGAAAGGAACAGATGCAGAGACCTACAGGCAAACATTAGATGGAGCTCAGGAATCCCCTGGAAAGGGAGAGGAAGGATTGCAAGAGCCAGAGGGGTTCAAGGACACCACCAGAACACAGCCTACAGAATCAACTAAGCAGGGCTCATAGGGACTCACAGAGACTGAACTTACGACCAGGGAGTCTGACCTAGGACCTCTGCTTATATATTATGGTTGTGTAGCTTGGTGTTCTTGTGGGATTCCTTACCAGTGGGCTGATTGACTCTTTGGCCTGCTTTTGGGACCCTTTCCCTCCTCCTGAGTTGCTTTGTCGAGAGTTGATATGAGGCTAGTTATGTGCCTAGTCTAATTGTAACTTATTCTGAGTTTGTTTGATATTCCCGTGAAACCTGATCTTTTCTGAAGGGAAACAGGAGGAGTGGATCTGGTGGAGAGGGGAAGTGGGAGGGGGACTGTCTGGAGGAGAGGAGGGAGAGGACATTATAATTGAGATGTAATATATAAGAAAATAATGCATAAATAAATAGTATGAAATGCTTATGATATAATATAATGAATGAAAGGTGTGTATAGTATCTATACAGATACCACACAATTTAAGTCACATTGTTTGTTTCTTCAGTGATAAAAATATCAAATTTTCTGTGTTGAACTTGTATTTAGCCACTATCTCAAGGTTTCTACCTAATCTTTTATTTTTCAGAGGAAACGCCCAACTAATTTAGGACTATGACTAATGCTTGTCCTCTCCTGTCCTCATGAGCCCAGAACTCACTTGGTAGACTGGGCTGGCCTTAAACTGCTGTGGCCCAGGAGGAATACTGACTGACATCTGTGTCTCTCAGGCAGAGTTCCCTAGCTTGATTCCTTACTGAGGAACAACATTCCAAAGTCTGTCTCCCACTTTCCAACCTAAGAGATGACTAGAGCTGCCGCTTGTCAGTGGGGAGTAATACCCCGCACGTTAGAGGTCTTGGGTTGTCCAGCACTGTACAGGAAAAGCCATCTACACTCTTAAACAACTCCCCCAAACATCCCTGTACACTCAGCTAGATTTGGGGGAGTCATGTGTTTTTTCTGCCAGTGCATTACTGAGCTCAGAGTGTGCATGTCCTTGTCTCCCCAGGAAAAGCCACATGCCACCAACTGCCTAAGAAATGACTGTTGGGTTTTTGTTCGGTGAGAAACATTTCTTGTGGTTTTCTGATTGATTATTTTTTTCAGTGTCTGGAGTTTCCCCCCACTTTGAGTTTGATGGTGTTTTCCTCATTAGTTTTGGGGTGATTTTTTTTGTTGTTGTTCAAGTTTTCCTATTTTGTTGTTGTTGTTATTTGTTTCAAATAAGGTGCCTGCAAATCACGGCCCAGAGGCTGAACATGTCAGTCTCCATGTGCTTAACTGTGCTTATTTACTTATTTATTTACTTACTTATTTATTAGTTACTGTGGTCCAGGAATGGGTTCTGCTTTTTAAAAGTAGCAGGGGAAAAATAAAAGGAATAATAACATTTTCTGACATGTGTACATTAAATAACATTCAATTTTCAGTGTTTATTACTAGGATTTCCTTTTAAAACAAAAACATTTTATTTGTTTCCATGTTTGTCTTATACCTTTGTGGCAGAATGGAATAGTGGTGACAGAGGTAATATATAGTCCTCCAAACCTAAAATACTTACTTTCCGTTCTTTTGCAGAAAAAGCTTTTCTTTTTTTGTAAAAAAAATCTTAGAGAACAATGACAATGTCATGCTGCTCTCTTTGACACTTCCTGTCATTTGGTTTAGCCAAGAAGGACAGAAACCACGACTCAAGCTTGCTTAACAAATAAAGGTGTTTGTCAACTCAGAGATAAACAGTATATTCTAGGATTTCCCTTCATACCTAGTGTTCTTGGCTTTATATTCCTCTCTGTGGTCACTGTTTTTAGGTGTGTTTCTTGTCACGATCATGACTATTATTTTTAATCAAGGAATGTTCTTATGCAGCCAGGCTCTTCTTGACATGACTATATAACAAAGATTACCTTAACTTCTGATCCTTCTGAGTCTTGGAATTATAAGCATGTGCCACACTATGCCCTGCTTATGTGGTGCTGAAAGTTGAACCCCAGGCTTCATGCATGCTGAGCAAATACCCTCTCAGCCTAATTGCATCTCTATTCCAAGACAGATTCTTTTAAATTTGATTTTTTTAAATTCTAAATTGAATAGAATTTTTTTCCTGATGAAACACAGAGTATGGCTGGAGACATTGGCTCCTAGTGATGTATCTCTAGCAAATGTAGTTTAAAAACATGTCAATCTGATTTGCAATGACTTCATCAGATGGATGGAGAACATTGGAACCACATGCAATGGTCATGTCCCAGGCATCAATGGTACCCACATGAAGGTCTTTGAAAATCTCCTTTGTGGTTAGATACTGAATATGACCATGGAAGTCTCCAAATTTCTCTGTATCTAAGTTCATCTCCTTGACATTTTCTGTCTTAATGAAGACTTTTGTATCAGGGCTTCTGAGGAAGAGCCGTTCAATAGCCTTTTGGATACTGATGGCTCTATGAATGAAAAGTTCCATGGGGAAGGGTCTGAAGTGCTGGCCCAAGGTAATGACTATGACAGTATCTTTGTCGCCTAGTAAGCGGTCAATTTCCTGAGGGATATAGCCATCATCTATCACAGAGTAGAGCTGGACAGTGATGAAAGGGTGACTGTGTTTCTTCCATTCAACCAGTGTGTGCCTTTCAGCATCCAAAAGCAAATGTTTCTTATATACTCCAGTCCCATGAAGGTCAAAAGGCTTCAGTGCTGGAAGGAAAACAGAAAAGATCTTTAACTGGAAGTTAACGATGAATAAATGTTAAAAGGAAGAACAATATTTACGAGGAGATTAAAATATAACTATAAAGACTCAAACCCAGACAGCAAAACAAAAATCAAAGCAGCCTAGAGAATGAGGGAAACCACATCAAAGCACCGTAGGGGCAGCTTGGGTTTCTGGAAGAATATGAAGATAACTACTTACTTTTTGCAACCTTGGGAAGATACTCGATCCACTGGCGCAGGGTGGAGTCTCCCCAGAGGTAGATGAGCTTTCCTTTCAAACAGTCACTTATCTGACTTGAGTTAAACAGGCGCTGGGTGCACTGGGACCCACCTTCCTCGTAAAGTGTAACCGCTAGGCATGGGAATTTCCATTCCGATCTCACATTTCTTTCTCATGTTTTCACTCTCTGCTAACAGATATTTATGGAAAATGATTCTAGTGGCATGAGCCAAGCACCCAGGTTCCTCCCTTAGTCCCCCTCCATTTCCTATTACTTTATTTTTGACTACTAGTTATGTTTAGGCACTCCAGCTCATTTTTTTTCCCAGACAGGGTCTCTGGATGGTCTGGAACTCACTCTGTAGACCAGGCTAGCTTTGAACATAGAGATTTGCCCACCTCTGCTCCTGAATGCTGAAATTAAAGTGGTGTGCCACCCATAGATTCAATGCAATTCCCATCAAAATTTCAACACAATTCTTTACAGACCTTGAAAGAATAATTTTCAACTTCATATGGAAAAACAAAACAAAACAAAACAAAACAAAACAAAAAATCCAGAATACCTAAAACAATCTTGTACAATAAAAGAACTTCTGGCAGTATCACTATCCCTGACTTCAAGCTGTATTACAAGGCAACAGTAATAAAAACTGCATGGCGTTGGTATAGAAACAGGTGGATCAATGGAATCGAGCCAAAAACCTAGGAATAAACCCACACACATATGGACACTTGATTTTTGACAAAGATGCCAAAACCATACAATGGAAAAGGGAGAGCCTCTTCAACAAATGGTGCTGGTCTAACTAGATGTCTGTATGTAGAAGAATGCAAATAGATCCATATTTATCACCCTACATAAAACTCGAGTCCAAGTGGATAAAAGACCTCAACTTAAAAACAGATACACTAAATCTAATAGAAGAGAAAGTGGGGAGCTGGCAGTATGGCTCAGCAGGTAAGAACACTGACTGCTCTTCTAAAGGTCCTGAGTTCAAATCTCAGCAACCACATGGTGGCTCAAAACAATTTGGAATGAGATCTGACACCCTCTCTGGTGTATCTGAAGTCAGCTACAGTGTACTTATTTATAATAATAAATAAATCTTTGGGCCGGAGCAAGCAGGGACTGAGGGAGCAGAGTTGACCAGAGTGAGCGGGCTGACCAGAGTGAGTGGGGTTGACCAGAGTAAGTGGAGCTGACTAGAGTGAGCAGAGGATGCTTGAATCTTTCTCAGAATGGGAAATAAAATAGACATTGGAGGTAGATGGAGGGAGGGAACTGGGTGAGAGAGGGGATGAGGAGGACAACAGAGCAGGGGGACGATCAGGTAGGGAGAATAGGGGAGAGAATGAAAATTGGTAGTGGGTGGGGGACATCTCTAGGACATGCCAGAAACCTAGGAGGGGAGAGGCTCCAGAAAATCTATGGAGGTGACTCTAGCTGAGACTCCTAGCAGTGGGGGATAAGGAGCCTCAAGTGACCACCTCCTGTAGCCAGGCAGGACTCCAAGTAGAGGGATAAAGACAGCAACCACCCACAAAACCTTTGACACCAAATGTGTCCTGCTTACAAGATCTGTAGGGGCAAAGAGCAGAGATGGAGGGAATGGCCAACCAATGATGGGCCCAAATTGATACCCTTCCCATGGGCAAGAACTAGTCCCTGACACTATTAATGATACTCTTTTATGCTTGCAGCAGTATCCTAGCATAATGTCCTCTGAGAGGCTCTACCCAGCAGCTGATGGAAACAGATGCAGAGACCCACAGCCAAATCTTAGATGGAGCTTGGAGATTTTTGTGGAAGAGTTGGAGGAAGTATTGAGGGACCCAAAGAGGACAGAGACTCCATAATAAGATCAATAGAGTCAACTAACCTGTACCCTTAGAGACTCCTAGAGACTGAAGCACCACCCAAAGAGCAAGCATGGGCTGGACCTAGGACCCCTGCACGTATGTCCCTGAATCTGTTGCCTGCCTCTGGATCCTGTTCTCCTAACTGGGTACCATGTCTGGTCTCAGTGGGAGAGGATGCACCTAGTCCTGCAGTAACTTGATGTGCCAGGGTGGGATAATATGAGGGGGGGGTTTCTTCCTTCTTAGTGGAGAAGAGAAGGGGAACAGGGGGAGGGGCTGTGTGGGGGCAGAACTGGGAGTGGGGCTACAACTGGGATGTAAAGTGAATAAATAAATAAGTTAATGAAAAGAAAACGTAGTGCACCACCACACTGGGCTCCCCCTCCTCTGTAATAATAAAAATACTGTAAACATTATTTATTCTTACAAACAGTGAAAAAATACTGTGGTATAAAAATCATTTGATTTCCCTACTCAATCTTTTGTGTGATTCTGGGTCATCTCAACTCCCCTCTGTTTGCTTTCTTCCAAATTGGATCATTAGCTCAAAGTGATATTTTTTCCTTTCCTAGTCATTCCCATTGGTTCTTTGGTGACTGAAATCATCTGAGTAATGTTATAGTGGCTTGCCACTTGGTGTCCTTATCAGTAAACCCCTTGCCTCCATTTCATCCGTGAAATAATATTAACAAAGGTGCAGTGCTCAATGCTTAACGATATGAGTCCATTTAGACACTTTGGGGTGAAATGCCCAGCTCAACAGTGTCTTAGTGGGACTTTGCTAAAAGTGACAAATTGCCTCTCACACGGACTAATAGTATTCTGAGCTGTTCTCATAGGTCCCACTGTCACGACACCTCTGTCACTATCCATCTTCCTAGACATGCTGGTGGCAAGGCACCTGGTGTGTTGCCATGGTGTGGCATGGGCTGGCTCATGTCATACTTTCTTGCTTCACTCTCCATGCTGCTACCTACCCCTGAGCCAAGAACAGTGCTAGGGCTGGCTCCTAGGGCATCACGCATGGCAACCACGCATTCCAGCACCCAGGTATATTTTTATCTCATAGCCCATCATCACATCATCGTCTCTGTACTAATGCCAATTCTTGGGTTAGATTCCATAGGAAGGGCCAGTGAGCGTGATTTACCTGCAGAAATGATTTCCTCCCCAGGGAATAGTTTCTGAGTGAAGAGGACTGGGCTAACATGTAGTAGAGTGTTGGGGCCCGAGGCTCCTTTCATCTTGTTGTTCTGCTATTTCTAACACAGCTTCCTCCCAAGCCTGATGGGGCTTTTTCTAGCTGCAATACAGCCAGGGGGAAGATAGAAATAGTAGAGGAAGGGAAGTTGCTTTTAAACACAGGTCCTAGAATTTTCACGTAGCGACTCTATTCATGCTCCTAAACAAAGGTTAGCCACAAAATCAGCAGCTGTTAGACAGCTGAGCATGAGCTGGGATAGAACAATGACTTCTATTACCAAACAAGGAGCAGCTATTAGGGACTCGCCATCTCTCTGCTTACTGTCTTCACAGTCCTTCCTTCAAGGACCTTGCAGTCTTTGGTCATGTCTTCAAAACAGAGACATTATTAAATGGTTGTGCTTTATGGTTAGCTCTCTGTGGCATGTAGAAAATTGCATTTCTTTATTATGTGTGTGTGAGAGTGTGCGTGTGAGTGTGTGTGTGCCATGGTGTGGCGCGCCTATGGAGGTCAGTGGACAACTTACAGGAGTCAGTTCTTTCCTTTGGTCCTGGGAATCAAAGTCAGGTTGTTAGGCTTGGTGACAAATGTCTGTCCCTGCTGAGCCATCTCACGGGTCCCTGCTTAGCCTGCCACACCCATAGGCTCAAGATTCATGGATTGAAACAATCGTGCATGGAAGACATTCAGGAAAACACTCATCTGCACTGAGCAGTTAATACTTCTTTTCCATCTCAGTTTTCCCTCATCAATACTGTACTGGGACGACTTACACAGCATTTACATTACAGTAAGTATTAGAAGTACTCTACTGCTGATTGAAGTCCGTAAGAAGATGTGCATAGGTTATATACAAGTGCTAGGCCATTTTATGCAAAGAGTTTGAGCGTCTACATATTTAGGTCTCCAAGCTGGGTCCTGAAAACCAGTTCCCCAGGGGCAGCTATTATTGGTAACCCATGGGCAAAGTGGCAGCCTGGTACTGGTAGCAGAAGTATTAATTACACCTAGAATAAACTATCAAATCTTAGTAGTTGAGTTGCCAAATGGGATTTCCTTTGATGCCACTAATTATATAGCTGTTTTGCTGTAGGATAGTTGGACTTCTAGAGGGCTTGGCAGCACTGTGTCCTGAACATCTGAACACTGCGAGTGTGGCCCTTCAGGCCTGCATTACTAAATAGTCCCTGCTTTGATAATGCACCAAGAAGATCATCTGTACTTTTATTTGGATGATAACCCACTGCCAATGGGACAGCCCTGCTTTAGTTTACTCTAAAGCATATCATGTGTAAACTTGTATATCAGGACATCATTTTCTTACATCAGCTCATTGCTTATTTCACTATTAGCTCATATCTCAAGCAATACATGGCCAATAATATGTGACTCTATCATATTTTTAATTACTTTAGAGATTGTGAAAGGTGTAATACTGTGTTTTCTATGGCGAAAGGAATTTTCGAGCTGTAGCTGGGTGTAGCTATCAGCTTGTGATGAGGAAGGTAACGCTATATTATATGGGTGGGAGGGCAACCCCATCATCAGTGGAAGATGGAGGCAGATGGACAAGAGAGACATAGCATGAATAATGGACATGGTCATGGTTCTGGGTGTTGGCTACAAGGGTTGGGGGAGCCTCTAGAGGCTGTAGGAGGCACAGGGACATGCTTCTTTTGAGGCAGAAGGACATACAGCCAGCTGGGCCTGGAGTGTTACCAGGGAGGCTGATGGTAAGCATGTGAAATAACAAACTGAAACAATACATTTTCCCTCATATTATGCCACTTTACAATAGTAGCAAGATACTAATGCAGAGAAACAAATATTTTTTTCAATGTGAAGTCATTCTATTCAGAAGCAGTGTACTTTTTTCTATTTATATACACCATGTCCCTTGGTAAGATCTACAGGGATCTTCTAGGTTACACTTAGTTATTTAGTTGTGGGTGAAAATTACTCTTCAAGGGCTGGAGAGATGGCTTAGTGGTTAAAAGTACTGACTGCTCTTCCAGAGGTCCTGAGCTCAATTCCCAGCAACCACATGGTAACTCACAACTATCTGTAATGGGATCTGATGCCCTCTTCTGGTGTGTGTTTGAAGACAGCTACAGTGTGCTCATATAAATAAAATAAACAAATCTTAAAAAAAAATTACTCTTCAAAGCACTTTCTTCCTCATTTGGATTGTGGCTTTAAACCTCTTTGGTACCTTTGTGGTCCCAAAACCAAAACCAAAACTAAAACCAAACCAAAACAAAAACAAACAAACAAACCACAGAACTCATCATTGTGACGTTTAAGAATGACAATGATTTAGACCTTTGCTATGCTTCTAGCATCCTCCTTGGTTACCTTCTATACTACATCTATCTGCCCGACTGGCCTACTAAAAATGGTTCATGACAATTTTACTCATTATTAGCGTTTATCTAATCAAAAGTTATTGATGAAAAATCGAAGGGTAGCACCCCACATCTCAGCGACTCTGGTAAAGAGCACATTGTTAGTGACTATGTCATGTGATAGATCTCCTTCACCTTGTGTCACACCTACAGAGGCGACTGGAATTTACTCCAGTTTAATGGATCCCATGCATGATTCTTGCTTCTATCTGGCTACTCTCTCATGCCCTTCATGAGATTTCTGGGTTTTTCCCCACCTCATTCTCTGACTGCAGACATCTTTCCAGGGTTAGTCAAACACTAACTGGAATGGAAGTTCTGTGTACGGCTTCCCCACACTCAGTTGAATGTTGAATGGTTACATCACTTGCTTTCCAAACCTTTATTTTTCTCTATTTTCCCACAATGCCTCATTATCTGCTAGACTCTCAATAAGTATTTATTGAAGAAATGAATGAATATTGGCAATAAATCCTTATGTGTTGTCAAACCTATCAGTGTGATTGATAAACTAAAGCGGGCTTTGTGGGAGTAGCTTTTGGAGATAAAGCACTATAAATATTCCTTCTGGTGTAATGTTGTTTTGTGTTCACTATTGAACACTTAATAAGATAGAAATACCATATGAAGTTGATAAGTGCTACAACTAAGTTTGAGGTTATGCTAAGGGACATTTGGAGACTATATCCACAAGGCCGAAGCCACCAGTGTCTATCAGTGACATCTGCACAGTAACTAGGGCACTAGGATATGAATTCCTAGGTGAATTGATATTTTCACCTTTAAATCAAGATGGAGTCTATTATCAAGAATATGAAATATTTTTAGTTGGTTTCTCTCTTTATCATACAGCCTGTTTTGTATCAGTGGTATTTATTGGGAATTATAATCTAGAAAATTGCAATTAATACTGAAAAAACCTTCCAAGAATCAAGAAGTACATACCACTGGATTGAGTATGCCTTTAGTCCCAGCACTCAGAAGAAAGAGGCAGGTGGATCTCTGTGAGTTTGAAACTAGTCTGGTGTACATGGTTAGACCCTATTGAGGGGAAAAAAGAAGAGAAGAGAGAAGAAAAAGAAACAGCTACTGCAGGGGAGTAGGGGCTTACTGTCGCACTGGGAGGCGGCAATGGACTTCGGGTGCTTCATCAGTTCAACTCCTATGTTTGACCTTCAAAAAGACAAAATGACAGATTAGCCTGTCATGTGTCATAGAACATATGCAGCATGAATCACCTGCTTGTAAAGGAAGCAAGGGCCCATTTTAAATTTCTGCTAATATGACTAGAAACTATGATTTCAAAGGTCACTGAGGTATTATAAATAAAGTAGGATTTTGGAGTATTTTCTACCCTATGGAGAGTCTCTGGAGTCCAGGGCATTTGCCACATGCAGCCACGATACTCTGATGTGCTTGCAGACAGGAGTCAGGCATGACTGTCCTTTGAGAGGCCCAACCCACCAACTGACTCAGACAGACTCTAAACGGTAGATGGAGTGTGGGAACTCTTATGGAAGAACAGGAGGAAGGATTGCAGCCCTTAAGGGGATAGGAACTCCACAAGAAGACCAACAGAATCAACTAACCTGGACCCTTGGGGCTCTCAGAGACTGAACCACCAACCAAAGAACATACAAGGGCTGGACCTAGGCCTCCTTACACATATGAAGCAGATGTGCAGCCTGACCTTCATGTGGGTCCTGAACAACTGGAGCTATTCCAAAAGCTGTTGCCTGTATATGGGATATGTTCTCCTAGCTGGGCTGCTTTGTCTGGCTGACCTCAGTGGGAGAGGAAGCCTCTGAAGTGTCAGGGTGGGGGGGTACCCAGGAGGGTCCCCATCTGCCCAGAGGAGAAGGGGAAGGGGATGGGGGAAGGATTGTGGGAGGGGTGAGCAGAAAGGGGGAAGTGAATGGGATGTAAAATGAATAAGTTAAAACATAAAAATTTTAAATAATCATACAATCATAAAGCAAAAACCTGCTTCCACATCATCTACTCAAAGTCATAATCTTATCCCTAAATGCTGATGATCCTCCTTGTCTCGGTTTAAGGACATCTAAATTCTTCAGCACAAGGACACGGCATCCTCTCCCACTGAAGATGCTCATCTGCTATTATTTAAAGTCAATCACTCTCCCATTATTTACTCAAGAAGTCTAGACTTCTACGGTAGCACATGGACCGCTCACCACAGGGTCCCGGCTTCCCCTTTCAGTCCTGCCTCCTGCTATTTCACCTTCATTTTCTCTTTTTAAGCCAGACTTGTTCTACACAGAGCAAAGTTCCCTGAAGGAAGTAGTCTGTTTGCTGGGTCATTCTCTTGTCTCAATACCTACCTCAGTGATTGGTAGAAAATATAGTTCAGTTTGTTGCATGAACTAATGCCTGCTGGGGACAAAGGGGTAGTTAGTGGGTAGGGAAAGATTTGATTTGGTGAGTTTCATAATCAGAAATAAGAGAGAAGGAACAGAAACCTAGCTGTGCTTTACTTCCTTGGAAGGGGCGTGGGGGACATCACAGCAGGAGCTCAAGCATGGATGCTAGGCAAGATTCTGCAGTGTGCAATTTTTCCATATGTGGTGTTTACTCTTACCAATCATTTGTGTCTGAGAGCTTAAGGAGAAAAAGATTCTAAACTTGACTTTGAAAACTGCTAAGAAAGGAGTCCCTGAGAAACTATCTATTGTTTTTATTTTGTCATGAACTAAAGGAAAATGAAATGTGTTGTGTGTGTGTGAGTGTGTGTATGTGTGAGTGTATGACAATGTGTATCAGTGTATATGTGAGTGTGTGTGAAGGTGATGAGTGTGTGTATATGTGTGTGAATGTATGTGAGTGTGTGTATGTGAGTGTGTATATGTAAGTTTGTGTGAGTATGTGAATGTGTATGTGAGTCAGTGTGAGTGTGTATATGAGTGTGAGTATATGTATGTGAGTGAGTGTGTAAGTGTGTATGTGTGAATATGTATATGTGTACATGAGTGTGTGAGTGTATATGAGAGTGTATGTGAGTGTGTATGTGAATGTGTATATGTGAGTGAGTGTGAGTGTGAGTGTGTGTATAGTATAGTGTATATATAGTGTGTGTATAGTGTATAGTGAGTGTGTGTATGAGTGAGTATATGTATGTGAATGAGTGTATGTATGAGTGTGTATGTGTGTGAATATGTATATATGTGAGTGAGTGTGTATGTGAGTGAGTGAATAAGTGTGTGTGTGTGTGTGTGTGTGTACTGTGTAGGGAGGGTATAGATTTTGGATGAATGAAAACAAAAAGGATTCCAACTGATAGATGTCTCAGGGCCGTGATTGACAGGAGGAGGCATGCTGACAACTAGGTTTGAGGAGCCTGTGCAGCTGAGGGCCTCCAGGAATTGCTAGGCCACAACTTGAGGAGGATGGAAGCTCTTTACCCAAAGAAGGGCCCATGAGCCAAATCTGCTCAGGAGATGAGCTGATGACTGGTGTGAGCTGACCTCTTAGCAGGATTGCTCAGGCTGCAATAGAAAGAGTAGAGCAGAGCTTTGTGGCTGGAGCACCAAACATCTGGCCTAGAATAGGCTCTGACTATGCTTGCTGAATAAATAAATAAAACCTGCTATGGCAGGCAGAGGAGGGAGAGAGGGAGGGGGAAAGAGAGGAGGTAGAGGCAGGGGATGAGAGGGGGAGGGGAAGCAGATGGAGAAGGGGTGAAAAAGGACCAGAGTAGAGTTTGACAGACAAGATGGAGTCCCACCAGCTAGTGGTCACAGTAATTATGGTGAAATGAGCAGCAAAGCCTGAAACTCTGAACTCGACAGTAGCACAAGGCGTGGTGGTGAGTGCATGAAGGCAAACTGTACCAGCTAGGATGGAGGAGGTGGGGGATCAGGACACTATCAAATCTTTTTAAGGGAGAGGGTAAGACATCTATGAACTACAGCAGGGTAGTTTCCTTTGGAAGATATTTTCTAAGTCCTCGATCTATATATAGTAAAATAACATAACCTGACTGGTCAACATTGCTTGTCAGGAGGAGCAGGGGTAGATGCTGTGCTTGGCTCCTCTTTATTGGACAGCCCCTTTAATTGAGTATGTCAATAGGAAAGCAAAGTGTGGCACGGATGGGGGCCCAGTAAAGACAACACTGGTCTTCCCAGAATCTTGAGTGGAGGAAGCACCTGAGGGTCATGGTCAGTATTGAGATGGGCAGTGAAGCTCTGCCTGGGGAGACCTTTTAGTGTACTGAAAATATACTCACTTCTCAAAAAAGTTTTTTTCTTTGGCAGTGAAATAAGAAAGACCTTGCTGCCTGGTACACACGTGGGTCAGGGCCTCACAGGGCATATGTTGAGGTTTCACGCAGTAGAAGACTTCCTCACCATCACGGTACAGGTATTTGCATAGCTCGTTGCTTGATTTTAGAGTCAGGCCACATTCAGCTGTGACCTGGGACAAGCCATTAACAAAATTACCTTTAAAGGTAATTCTGCCATAGCCTTGGTTCCTTGCTCTCCAGAGAGCTGACGCCACTTCACTGGGGTGCATGAGCAGGATAGACAGGGAGACTGGGCCCTCCCAGAACAGAGTGAAGCTGATGAGGTAGGTGCCATTGTTGAAGTCTGTCACCTTTTCAGAAGCACCTGCCTTCAGGGCTGGGGAGGACATCCTGGCTCTCAGGAAGTCCCCACCATACCCCTTCTTGTTTCCTAGGTGGTCTCTAGCTTCTACCAGGATGTCCAGCTGGTCCCCTACACAGTATGAATCTCGAGGGTTGAGGATGGTGGCTGTGCTGTGTGTGGCGCTTGTGGTGTAGTTGAGGTGGGTGAAGGGTCTGGGAGGGATCTGTCGATCTAGCTTCTCCAAGATCTCCCTGACTTTCAGCTCTGTCTCTGTTGGTGACTTCTCTTGTTGGTGGCCTGTTATTTTAGGGATCTCCTCTCTTAGCTTAGTCTTTGTTGGTAATGTTGACTGGCTCATTGGAATTTCTGGACAGGAGGACTTCATGGATATGTTCCAGGGATGGGAAGAGATGGCTATGTTTAGAGTGGTCCAAAGCTGGAATGACAAGAAATACAGTGTGCTTGGAACCTGCTCCCAGCCATTTGTACTTAAAATGAGTTAGAGTTTTACAGAAATATATTCATTTTAAAATAAGAACCTGGAGAATAAGAAGTTGATGACGTGTGTTTGCTCTTCTCGATCCTGTATACTTTGCAGCCTGTGACTACTCTTTGCTAGTTTCCCACTGGCTGAATATTTCTGATGGCTAGTCCAATTATATAATGTGGCTGGGCAGTGGTGGCACACGCCTTTAATCCCA
>NW_022196906.1:42370996-42440053 GCF_008632895.1 Mastomys coucha | reverse complement strand
ATGATGCTTTTTATTCTAAAACTTGATGAGTATAATATAGAGAAGTTGAAGGCTTTTCCAATCCATGAACATGGCTTTAAATTCTGTCTCTCCAAATGTTATTACATGTTTTTATATAGACATGTTTATATAAACATGTAATAATGAAATTTATATATGTATAGGAATGCATGAATATGTTTGTTATGTCTTTCTAAGGGTTAATTTAGAATTACAGATATGGATTCAGAAAGAAAAAATATTGCAATATAACTTACATTTTAATGGATTAGAGGCAAAAATCCCCTCATATTCTAAGTTATCTGATTGTAATTGGACCATAGGCTCACAATCCTGCTGTTTCAGTCTCCTGAGTGATGGGATTACACAACCTGATATTTAAATATAGAAATGCCACAAGAAAAAACACAACAAAACATGGCTGAATTCCTATATAAACTTCTAGTGGTAAACCTTTTCTAATTGTTGCTTAGTATCAAGAAACTGTAAGGCACACTGGTTACTAAGAATAATTATGTGGCAAAAGACAGTAGCAGGCTGGATCTAGACAGCCAAGGATATGTGCATCAAGATTAGTGACAAATGCTTACTTAGTGGTATGACAGTTGGTGGCTTTAACAAAGGGCATTTGGGATGGCCGTGAGAGGTAGAAGCCTGACTTTAAAGCTCTGAGGATGAATGGGAAGCAGGGAAGTAGAGACAGGGTGCCCTGCCCTCACCATAAGTCAAGAAGGGAGAAGGAAACCCGGTTAGACTGGGAGATTGAGTAAAGGGCTTTGAGGAGACAGCTCACACAGGTCCAGCATCTGATCAACATGGGAAAACGTGTTCCTACCTTTGCAGAATTTTGAGAAATTACAAATATTATCCAGGTAATTATTAAGAACAACATGAACATTAGCAGCATTTTCTGACACACTATATTTGAGAACATGATCCGTGTCCTAGGAAAGAACACAAGAGAAGGCATCAGGTGAGAAGGGAGGGAGAGCCTGGGCGCATGCTCTTTCCCGGGAACTTGGGATTTGCCTTGAGACTTGATCATCTTTCATGAGCTACCTTCTTTTTCTTTGTCTTAGTGAACAACCCCTGTTTACCTTTTCTTAAAGGCTTTGGTCTGAAGGTTCTCTTTCTTATCCTTAACCCTGAAGTAGCAGTCAGATGCCTCCCACCATGTTCTCTCCCTGTATTCGTTTTCTATAGAAACACCCCACTTTCACTCACCACAATCCCAATCTGAAGCAGAAAAATTAATTAGCCAGTAGATATCTTTTTTTTTGGGTAGGGGAAGATAGAAGATACTGATAACACCTTAAACTTATGTTATTAAAAATAATCTTTAAAATACCTTTAAACAAAGTAGGTTCTATAGCGACTCTTTTTTTTTTTTTTTTTGCTGAACACCAAGTATGAATCTTGAAGTGGAGATTCTTTTGGGAGGTAGAGTCTGAATTACTCTGCATAAAAGACAAATTTAACAAGATTACATGAAGAAAGGGGAAGAGAGGTGGCTGGAAGATGTTTTGGGTGGGGAGGAGGAGGACAGAAGCAGAGAGAAGTGAGACTGAATTATGGCCGTTTCAAGGCATTCATGGAGAACGGCAATAATACTTACCAGATGCAGTGTGTAGAGACCCACTGTTTTTTAGTTTTCTGTATTTTTTTTTTAAAAAAATCAAAACTACAGTGAATTTTAAGCTGTCTGAAAAGCTTCTGCATGGGTGAATTAACTTAATAGGTTCTAAAAGGATTCTGTTTGCATCTTATTGGTACAGAGCAAAACCAAGTAACCCTCATGCAGAAACCCAAATATAGTTGATCAGAAAGAAATGAATATATTCTACAGAGACACTTTAACTATCAAACTATTAAAACAACAGACTTTAAGAAAATTGGAATTTCCCCAAGAATCTCATGCTGTAAGAAGAAAAGCCTGGGACGGCATGGGCAGAGGACCGTTCTCTCTAAGAAGGAGGTTTACGGCCTTATGGGGAGAGCAGTGGGTCAATAGTGGGTACTGCCACACCTTGTTGGGACTGCTTAGGTATGCATTTCCATGATGCTAGTTAAACTTTAGTCTCCTTTCAGAACCTGAAGGTAGACATCTGTGCAGTCGCTGGATGTCTTTGTCCCTTTTTTCACATGTTTGCATTAAATGCATCTCCTTGGATGCCTAGTGCTACTCATTTGGCTTTTTAAATTGACTTCTAAAGGATGGGGTGGCTGAACTTGGCTTCTTGGGATATAGACTTCGACCCCCCAACTTCAGTATCAGAGTCCAGAGGAGAAAGTCACTTTAGAACTAGTTAACTGTTTTAAGCGAGATACCATGAGTGGTTGCAGCTAATACTACATTACAGTCTAATGACTAAGCTATGACTTTCCAATGATGGAAACATGGTGCTCAGAGAACTTCTAGAAGGACTGAATTCTGTGTCCAATGATGTAGAGATGAAGTGAATGAAATCAGGAGAAAAGACATCATGGCTGGTGTAGTCTGTGTCACTCACCATACTGTGTATCTAATACTAAATGACTTCCTGAGAGAACCAGAACCTGTCTATGAATAAAACACTGGAATCATCCTGTCTCAGGGTTGTATGTCTTGTGCCCCATGTCACTGACAAGCATAATGTCTGTGGGATGAGTAATTGTCAAAAAAAAAAAAAAAAAGCATAATCTGTGCTTCTAAACCAACTCCATTTCTACCCACTAAGAGTTCATAGTTTCTAGTAATGTCAAGTAGCATGTAGTGAGGTAATGTGTCAGTCAAAGCTCCTCCCCCTGCCCCCGCCCCCCCCGCCCTAAGTCTCACCTAGTCTTTCTAACTTTTAGGTGAAGTTCATAATGCATGAGTTACCATACCTATTCTGACTCATGCTCTTCGACATAGAAAGCAGTGTACACAGACAGAATTTTACCAATCCTGAAAAAAAAAAATACCCTGTAGTTTTGACTCTCAGATTTCCAAGCTGTGTTTCATTAAATGTCTATTCATTCTGTTTATCGATGAATGTAAAAATATTGAATACTTATCCATATGTTTCCAGAAGATGAGGAAAGTCAACAGAGTGGGTAAAGTAACTGTTTTTAAAGGTTGGAATACAGGAGTATGACGCCACACTCATGTCAACCTTGGAATATACCTTATTTTTCCATATTTCCCCTTCATTGTCTGTCCCCTCTAGCCTCTATCTCTCACAGGATGGACACCTCCCAGTACTCGCCATGATCTCTGCTAAATCTGGAAAACCCCTGTTGTTTAATCTTGAGGATGAACGCTGGGTTTTCTATCCTCTGAGCTCCCTTGGTCTAACATGCACACTTTGCCATGATACACCCCATCTCCCTTTGTGCTGTACCTCAAGTAGGCCGATGGACATTCAAGAGCAGACTCCTTCATGGAAGAGAAGTAACTGGAGGGTACAGTTCTCTGTTGGCTTAGAACTCAGAGATGTCTCACTAGAGCCTGCGTGGCTCTGCTTCTCCAAATGCCCTCAGGATGTCTCCACTGGAAACACTCAAGGTTAGAGGTGTGCTAACCAGTCTCAGGATAGCCAATAAGCAACATTGTACACATTTCTTGCTGGCTGAAACTAACTGGCCATTGTGGATACATTTACATCATAGAAACAAACAAAGGCTGCAAACAGAGTTGCTTCTATGAGAGCAGAGCTGAGTTTACCCTGCTCCCAGGAATCTCCAAAGTCGGCTTGTTGGATTCCCCTTTGTCACTACTGCCAATTCTTCTCCCTGTCCTTGTGAACCATGTTCCCTACCAGAAATGTGGATTTTCTTCTTGACTTTTGGCTCCTTAAGTCTGGTCATGTTCAGTTACTGGGTACCCATGCACATACAGATTGGAGATCTTGACCCTACCGTCACTAGCGACATAAACTTATGTCTGGGCGTGTGACATCCCAGTTACACTACACTTTCTGGCTTCTAGGGTATTTGGGTACAGCCATAATATTCATTCTCTGCAGTGAATATAATTCAGGTTATATGAACTATATGACTTGTCTCTTCTACTCTCTTTCCTTTTTTATTTTCCTTCCTTTAACCTGTGGCATGCTGGCTTCATCAACAGCCTTGTTTTGATCATACAGTATGATGAGCATATCCAGGTCCTAAGACTTATTTGTCCTGAAACAGGTCCATCTTTGGGTATCTAATGCAGCCTAAAGACTCCTTGCCCCCAATGACATTTTCAACATATAAAATAAAACAGAGAATCATAACTCAATTACACTGAAGCACAATAATCAACATTTTAAAAAACCTAACTTCTTATTTAGTCAAATGAAAGTCTTTTCTTTTCTTTTTTGAGACAGGTTTCTCTGTATAGCTAGCTGCCCTGGAACTCACTCTGTAGACCAGGCTGGCCTGCGAACTCAGAAATCCACCTACCTCTGCCTCCCAAGTGCTGGGATTAAAGGTGTGCGCCACCACAGTCCGGCGTATGTAAGTCTTTCACCAGCGCACCAAATAACAAGCATGGAGGTATTATATTTGTAAAAATTTTAAAGCATTTACAAGTATGGGTGGCGTTTCAAGTCTCTTTTTTATTTTATTTAATTTATTTTTTAATCTGTATGTGCATGGGTGTTTTGCTTGTGTGGATGTCAGTGTCACTGTCCATATGTGTGCAGTGCCTGCAGAGACCAGCAAAAGGTATTAGGGCCTCAGAAACTTGGGTTACTGACAGTTGTGAGACACTGCATGAGTGCTAGAAATCAAACCTGCATCCTCTGGAAGATTTATCAGTGCTCTTAACTGCTGAGCTATGCATCCTCTGGAAGACTTATCAATGCTCTTAACTGCTGAGCTATTTTCTCCAGTCCCTCAGGTCTCCTTAGTAACCACACTGTGGCATGAAACCACCATGATTTTAAATTGTGTATGGAGCCACAGTTATTGAAAAAAAAAAAAGCTGCTTCGATTGTGTAACAGAGATCTAGACCTTAGTACAACTGATTCCATGATGGAGTCCTGTGTAACTGGGCCCCCTAACTGCCAGGAACAAGGTGGTTTTCATTGCAAATGTTTGGTTTGTAAAACTTAGGCTTTCTGAAAAATTTATTAGGAAAGATTCTGGCCTTTGAAAACAGGGGAAAACCTGGGAATCTGTCTCTATGCCACAGGAAGGGACCCCCGGGAACAGAGTTAATCATTCCCAGCCAGAAATCCACCAAGATTGCTGTTATACTTGGACACTTGGCCCTGTACTACCCAGGGATAAGAAGTAACCAGTCAAGACATTGACTAACACAACTCACTATGACTGGGGGAAGCCCAAATTAGTGTTAGAGGACTTGCCTCGGCCATTCCCTGTTCTTTGTATTCTGATGCTTGCTATTCTGCTTTATGGGCCAATTAATCTGGATAACAGCAGTGTTACTGAGCTTCTGAGACTACTCGGTGGGCATGTACGGTTTGACTACATGTACCTCTTCGGATGCTTTCCAAACTACATAGAGCAAGACCTGGAGGTATTAAAAGTTTCCGTTTATGAATGAAAACAAATTAGATTTCCTTACCAAAAAACAAAAAACTAAAACAAACAAACAAACAAAAAAATGAGCCTACAACATCGCAAAGGCTTAGCTTAGACTCACTTTTCACTTCTCATAAGATAAAAGAAACTATGTATGGCTTTGGAAAAAAACAGCTATTTCTGTGCTAATTGATCAGGAATAATAAAAAGAAAAAGTTTGCCAGAGTTGGTGTGTTGGTTTGTACATTCTTGGCTCATGGAGTGGCACTATTTGGAAGTGTGGCCCTGTTTGAGTAGATGTGTCACTGTGGATGTGGAATATAAGACCGTAGTTGGCTGGAAGTCAGTATTCTGCTAGCTGCCTTCTGATGAAGATGTACAACTCTCAGCTGCTCCTGTACCATGCCTGCTTAGATGCTGCTATGCTTAAGACTTGCTTTGGTCATGGTGTCTGTTCACAGCAGTAAAACCCTAATACAGTAGAGAAAAAATACACTCAAAGAGACAACGATATAAGTCAGTTAATTGGTACCAGTCTGTTCTCTTAGTCTCTCTGGTTAACTAGTCTGTTAGCAATACTGTCTGGGCCTTTAATTCTTATTCTGATTGGATTAAGAAATGGGGTCCTGCATCTTAAACTAAAACAGGATGAGTCCATGATTTGACTAACTCACTAAGACCAGTGAAGAATGTAAAGGGGCTCCAGACCTCAGCACATCTGACTCTGTGATGGAAGTGCCATTCAGGCCACAAAATTTAGTACTTAGACCGCACCACCTGCCAAAAAACCGAAAACCAAAAACCTAACCCGTCAAAGTTATGGGAAAGTCCCTAAATGTATTAACCTTGCTTTTGGCTTCTGTAATTCTACATTTGGCTGATTGTCCTTTTTTAACTGCAGTATGTCCACCCAGAACATGGTTTTTATGTTTAAAAGCTCACCCTGAGAAAGGCTTAGTGCAACCCTGGGATCCCAAATGCCCAGTGTAGCTGCTGACGGGCTAATAAAGGCATTCTATTGGATTAAGCCAGTGTCTGGGCAGTCTTCTCTGGTGGATACCCCACAATAGGGTTGCTACTGGTATTCACAATTAGAGACCTTGCTGGGCATCACTTAGGAGGGGAGTGAAAGGAGAGCTTCTCTCTATTAGCCCATTTCAGGGCCATCACTCCACAAACTCTTGAGTGGAGAACATAAGTTCATAGGAACAAGAAAGAGAAATAAAGTCCCATTATACTTTCTTGTTCTAGTTGCTGCTCTTGGGTTACTTGTTTCCTCGTGCCACACCAGGATGTTTGTTTTTAAGGGAAGTCAGTGTCTTTGTTGTTTACGTTCCTTTTCCCGTCGTTACTACTGCTGTCTGAGAAAGAGGTAATTTCAACTTATCTCTTTGTCTTGGTTTAAAAAAAAAATCATAACATTTTAGTAAGGTGTAATTTACATATCATAAGCATACATGCATTTAAATACACAGTTCTAAGAATGATGAGAAATGCTTTCCTCTGTGTAGTGACTGTACTCAATATTGAACATGTTCTCATTACCTCTGATAGAATTATTATTATCTTTATTATTATCCATAAACTTATGCCATTTCCCAGGCATCTACAGCTCTCCCTTCTGCCTACCTACTGTGTGTCTGGTCCCAGAAAAACATGGATCTCAGTTTTGGCTTTTAACATAGATTTGACTTTTCTTGGGTTTCATATAGATGGAATTATATGTACAACATATATTCATTTGTGTGTTTTTTCTTTTTTGAGGTTTATTTATTTTTATTTTATGTGTGTGGGCCCCTGCGTGTAGGTCTGTTTACTATGTGTTTACAGTGCCCAGAGAGCTCAGAGGAGGAGGAAGGCATTGGATCCTCTGGAACTGGAGTTACAGATAGCCATTGTGTGTGTTCTGGAAGGGCGGTCAGCGCTCTTAACTGCTTATGCCATTTCCCAGGCATCTACAGCTCTCCCTACCTACTGTGTGTCTGGTCCATCTCTCCAATCCTTTTTTGTTTGTATTTTGATACAAACAGTCTCAAAACAGTCCTGGTTAGCATGGAACTTGCTATGTAGACCAGGATGGCTTCAAATCCACAGAGATCCATTTGCCTCTGCCTCTGCCTCCTAAGTGCTGGGATTAAGAGTGTGGGTCCACACACCCCGCCTATGACATCCTCTTCAGTGAAATGTTTGTGGTGTTTCTCAGGTCTGTGCTCCTTCTCATTATTGAATGAGATTCCATTTTATGTATGCATCTCACAAGTAAGTGAGTGAGTGTATGTGTGTGTGGTATGTGTGTGTATGCGCGCATGTGCACACGCGTGCATGTATGTGTACACTCTTGTGTCTACACTACCGTGCCTGTGAAAGTCAGAAGGCAGTTTGCAGGAGTCAGTTCTCTCCTAATGTGGGTTCTAGAAATGAACTCAGGTCACCAGGTACATTGGCAAGCAACTGTACTTCTTAAGGCATCTCTCCAGCTCTCTATGTATTATTTTAATTTCTCAAATAAATTTACACTTAAATATTTCCCAGGAAGTGAGGAGCTTATAAAATTATACTCCATCTATGTTGAATTATCTGGCACTTTTGTTGTTGTTTGTGTTGCCAGGTATTTTAATTAAAAATAAATATTATGTTATATGTTGTCATTTTAATAGACTACTACCTCATTTAGCTTCTCATCTTTCACTCTTCTCTGTATTTCTGTTCCATCATTTAGGGAGAATTTTCTTTTGCTTAATAACATCTACCTATAATATTCTGTAAGTGTAACTCTTCTGGCGACAGATCCTCAAAATTATATTTTCTCTTTCATTAAAATGAGCCCTTTTATTCCTAGGGCTGTTTTTGTTGAGTGAAAGTCTGTGTTTTTGGGTCTTTGACATCTTTAAAGTGCATTGGTACTTTAAAGATGCTACTTCGTTCTCCTTTTATATCCCTAATGACTCTGATCTTGTCCTATTTTTTTTCTCTAGAATATAGATACCTTGAGCCCCCACTGTCTTCATTGATCTTGGACACTTCAGTCTGATTGAAAATAAAATTATTCAGTTTTTTTCATTTGTTCCTATAAGAGAGTTACAAGTTATTCTAACAGTTTTGGAAATATAAATTCTACATGTGTAGATATATACTATATATACATGTGCATTCAGTATATGTATTTAATTTTTATTTTTAAAATTTATGTGTATAAATGTTTTGCCTGCATGTATGCTTGTACTGCTTGCATGCCTGGTGCCTGAGAGGAAGTATCAGATTGCTTAGAACTAGGATTACAGATGTGGGTGCTGGGAATTGACCCCTAGGATTTTGGAAGAGTAACAAGTGCTCTTAATCAGTGAGCTACTTCTCAGCCCACCCATATAAATAACTTAAATTAATTGTTTGAGAATTTCATAGCTCATATAATGTATTTTTTATCATAGTCACTCCTACAACTTCTAACTCCTTCCAGTCCCCCCTTTATGGTCCAGCTCCCCCCTCCTCCGTCAAGTTCCTCCTCCCCAACCCAGCTCCCCCTTCCCTAGTCTGCTCCCCCATTCCAGTCCCCCATCCCTGTCCAATTTAATTTCCTGTTTTTAATTTTTGCTTTTCTTTTTTTAAAATGACCTGCTGAGTCCAACTGATATAGATCACACACTCATGGGTATGGAACCACAGATCAGATTCCTTTCCACAAAAACCACTCCTAAATAAGTGACATGGGTTGGTAAGACTTTCTTGTTTCCTGTTGATGTTAGCTGACTACATAGTTACATATGTATGTATGTATGTATGTATGTATGTATGTATATATATATATATATTAAAAATAAATTCTTGTGACTAGTATTTAGAAATTCTAGTGATTTATTTTTTAGAGGATTTTACAGCAGCATGAATTCAGATCAGAGACAACTGTAACTGTAACTGGTGCCTAGCATGCGTATTTGCTCTCTTTAAGTGAATTCTATTTGAGAGGAGTTTCTCATCTTAAAAAAAACAAAAGTTTCCTGTTTGTAACATTGTTTGAAATTGAGCTACCTTGAAAGTCTTTTTCTGATTTATCAGGGTAGTTGCATACTTTTTTAAAATGCATTTTCAAGTGTGACAGATTACATTAATATATTTTCTAAAGTCAAAGCATATGACCAGTGCTGGCTGAAATTCAGTCAGGTTACACCGTAAATCTCAATTTCAGTATGACCCTATGGACGGTAACAGGTGAGAGTACAAATTAATGTAATTAATTTATGGCCCCGTCTTGCTTGCCTGCTGTTTACCTGGACGTTAGTTCTACACTGTGTGTACATCATAAAAGATCTGTCACTCGGGTTCACACAAAAAAATCCACGATGAAATTTCAGTAGACTATGTAATTCTGTATGTGAATAACATGGACTTTACTATGTATTATAGAAACTAGTTAAGAAGATCTCCAGGAAGACTTAAACCTAGTATTCAGAAGCAGTTCCCTAGGCTCATGTGAAGGGGAAGCACTTGGAAAAGCAGCACTAGAATGAAGGGAAACCTCTTCTACTCAGTTCCTCATGTATATTAAACACACACACAAAACACACATCCGAAGACAAATTTTAGAAAGACGATTCTGCTTTTCTGACTGAAGAAAACAACCTTCTACCGAATGGCACCAGTCCGACCAAACTTGATTATCACTCAGTCCTCAAAGCAGGAGGACTCCCTCTCTTTAGAAGGCTTTCCAGAAAAAGTCTAAAGCACACTGATCTTTCTCACGGTCCAAGGTCTCACGGCATATTCCTTTATCCCCATCAGGATAATACCACCTGTGAAAAGCCAAGCTAAGCAGTATGATCAGCTGCAAAGAAACATTGCTGATATTTGTTGTGAGGACATCCCCAGGTGGATGTGACAAAGGTCTGTCTGTTGCCTCTAGTTTGGAGACCAATCTAAAGGCGCAATCCCTCCCAAGTCTAAGTGAACTGAGCCTACTGGGGTTACTTACAGAAAGGAACACGTGACTCAAAGGCAGCAGCGAGGAGCATGAGTCTTGGCACATAGAAGATAAGGCTGGCCCTGGAGCTCTCTGGCCCAACCCGCATGCAGCTCCTCCTGACTGACAACTGTTTATGCTTTTATAACCTTTGGAGGGAGGAGCCTTGCAGTCTCGCAGCTTCTGAGGCTCTAGAACATTTTTAGATTCTGGTCCTGAGTTTTAGGAACCTCTTCTTTTAAGAATTTGAAGAAAATAGATACATGATACTTTGTAGCAGGAAAGAAAACAAAACAACCCCCCCAAACAAAGAACAACAACAACAACAAAAAACCAAAAGCCCTCAAAACAAATATTGTAGAGAGAACAAAGTCCTGAATGAATCACGTGGCGGGGGTGGGGTGAGGGCGGGGGGCGGGGATAACGAGGAGGCTGTAGGGTTACTGCTGACTGCTAGCTCAAAGATATTCTGTTTGTGCCTACCATGGCTGAAATTAATTAATTACAGCCTGACTGTTTGCTGTATTGAAACAGTGATGGTGAGCTGGACAAGGCATTGTACACTTTTACTAGCTGCTAAGGAGATGGGGCAGCCTGGTGTCTGAGTGTGAGGCCAGCCTGATCTACCGGGAGAGTTCAGGGCAGCCAGGGCTGCAGAGTCAGACAAGAAACTGTTGATGAGTTTATAGGTGACTGATTATTTTCGTGGCTTGTTCCTTGCCCACCCCGAGGGGTCAATACCATTATTTGCACCTTTTTAAATGTCCAGTTGTTATAAACTAGTTTACTTACAGGCCTGCTTAAACATTAAAAAGATATGTAGTCTGTGCCAGGTTGTCCCAAGAGAATTCTAGGTTGTCTTACAAGAGAAATCCTGATCCAAGAGGAAGTTGGAGTGAGCAGTGCTCAGGGATGACCCACTTCCTGCACACTTGCGCATGCGGCAGCACAGCTGGTTTCCAGATGAGCAGATGAAGAGCAGCATGCAGAGCCAAGGTCAAGAGCGGGCTGTTGGCTCCTTGCTCTCCAGAAAGCTGAGGCCCCTTCACTGGGGTGCATGAGCAGAATAGACAGGGCGGGGGGCAGAGGGCGGGGGGCGGGCAGCAAACAAAGGTTGATCAAACTCACCTTCTTCCTTTTCACTCTTGAAAGCCAAAATTTCCCGTGGTGCTCTAGTGGCCTAGAGATTCGTGTGATACATCCTCCTCCCTCGCCCAATTTCAGCTTTCAAAATTAATGTAGTTAACAACAGGAGCTTGGTACTGGGCAACATGGAAAAAGTTTATCCAACAACTGGGTATGGAAAACAAGGGTGGGTTGAGGGAGAGTGAGGGAAAGAGGAAGAGGAGGGGGAGGAAGGGAGGGAAGGAGAGGGAAAAAAGGAGGGAGGGAGAGAGCAAGCACAGAGCAAGAGCATGGAACAAGAAGACTAGAGCACATGAGAGGCAGGAAGGAAACTTTGTTTTCTCTGCATTAAGTTTTTTTTTTTTCCTATTAAGGTTTCCCCCGACCCCAGGTCATTACAACACCCAAAATGCGGGAGGGGGCCAGAGACCCACTTTGATTGGTAGCCAGATTTTAACAACTAGTAGCTGTGTCCATGTTTGTGGACAGAAGCAAGGGACCTAATATCTATACCAAAAGGGACCCATGAATGCCTTTAGATCAAGCATGACAGTAGAGAAGGTTACCAAAAAGTGTGTGTAGGGGTGTACTTAAATAAAAAGGAAAACTCAATACCCTGAGAGCTGGTGGTTACCAGCTCTGGAGTCCCTCCTCTGCCTGAGGAGGTATGGGGTGGGTATAATGCTTGCCAATGAACTTTACTTTTGTTTGCTCTGTGTAATGCTTGATAATGGACTTTACATGTGTTTGCTCTGAGCTCTTTTAATTCTTTTGTCTGTGGAGGAAATGAAGCCACCTGCTAGCTGGTTATCACCAAGCTGGCACCTCAGCTGTGAAGCAGAGATGGTTCTCCTGAGAGCCTAGTGAGGGGCTAACTCAGTCTCAGCCTCCATAGGGACACAGGCAAGGTCTGGGTTGAAGGAGAATTTCAACAAAAAGGATAGAGTTAGTCTCAGCTCTGTAAGTCTTTCAAAAGACTTCTGGGAGAAACCAGGAAGTGGGGAGGGGGGTCTTTAGGGAATAGGCCATGGGAAGAAAATGCCAAGGCCTCTGTAGCCTTGAACATCTACAACACAGATCCCCCTTACTGAGGCTCGGGGCATTTTCTGTGAGCTTGTGTCTCCTAGAAATGTCAAAAGCTCCACTCAGAAAGTCTCACCAACATGACCGCTCAAGTGTGAGCTGAACAGGGAAGACACCAAGGGACACGCCACAGAGGATAGGTCACACCCATGAGACCCCAGCCCTATGATAGAAGCACAGGAAACTCAGAAATGCTGGGAGTACAGAAAACAGCCTTCCAATTGGTTATCCAATACCAAACATCAGCCCTGAAAATCACGTATGAGGAGCAGTGTATGGCCCAAACAGATCATACTTAGGAATGAAATAATAGCACCTAATTTAAAAAAAAAAAGCCACGAATTTGAAAAAGAGAAAGGGGAAATATATGGGATGGTCCAGAGGGAGGGGAGGGAGGGAGAGAGAATATAATTATATCATGATCTCAAAAATAAAATAAAATAAAAAAAGAACTTTTCAAAGCAAGAAATTGTCAACCCATCATCCCTTAAAATTTCTAGAGATGATGTTCCTTGACCAAGCCAGCTCGGTCAGTCAACAGGGTCTCAAGCAAGGTACTGAGGAGTGAAAAAGCAAAAGTTAGACACAATTATAACATGACTCCAGCCCATACTGAGGCCGAAGCAGCTTTATTTCTCTCCAGCCTGCTTTTATATCATTCAAGGGATATTGAAAAAAACATGGTCAGTTCTAAGATCAAAGACAAAGTAATCAAGAGAAGTAGTAAACGAGGAGGTCACACAAGAAGTCAGTCAAGGATAGTAGTAAGCAAACAGATCACATAGATAATAAGGAAAGTGGTGAGCAAAGAGATCACATAAGGTAGTGATTCAGCAAAGTAGTAAGCAAAGCCCCATGGTCACTGTTCCCAATATTCTCATCTGAGCCTACTTCCTTGTCCAAGCCCAGTGACAAATGCTGAATTCCTAGAAGTGGCACCAAAAGCTCTCAACAAACACTTTTCTGCAAGGTAGATAGCTTCTGCCACAATTGCCCAACTGATCTTGAAAAAACTACTATCTACTCCAACAAACTCTATCTTCTGGTTTGTTCTGATATCAAAGGATTTTCATGCCCCAAGTGACTCTAGCTCATTCCTCTCCTGCAATGTTTCTTGGGTCTTGGAGGTGGTGACATAGGCTTATGATTATTTTTTCCATTTATGACTGAGTGTCGGACCACATTAACAGTCACCAGCCATAACCACTGTGATTGAGTGAGTGCCTGCAGTGACCACCATCCTCTGCAGAGGTGAAGTTCCCCTCCTTGGTATCAGTTAGACAGTCTGATACCACGAGCCATTTATGGGTACAAACAACATTTCAGAAGGTAATTCTGCAATGATCCCAGCAGGGATGCAAGTATTCTATAGAGACTCTTGTGTCTTTCCTTTTGGCTATTAGACTATTACTACAAATGTTCCCAAGAAAGTGGTGTTTTCCAGGAACCTCATGCTGGAATAAGGAAAGGTGGTGTTAGCCAGAGGAAGAGAGTATCTTCTAGAAAATGATTTCACACCATTCTAACAACTTATCAGCCCACTTTGCATGAGATGCTGATGTCCAGATAATGATGGGTGGGGCCTTACTTTGACTGAGACTGCTTAGCTATGCACACTTTTTTGCCTTCTGTATAAAGTTAAACTATGAGTTAGGATCCTGAAGATGAAGTGGAGTTGAGATGATGTCACTTAGCCTTTTTGTTCCTTTTTATGGGGCCTCTGCTCTCCCTAGCCACAGGTCTTTGCCTTGGCTCATTGTATCAGGAGCTTTTTCTTGTGGAGTAGGTCTTTTAAGTCTAATGAGTAAACTGTTTGTGGTGGCCACAATAGTCATACACTATTACACTAGTGGACAGCCCTTGTCTGGCAGGTTGATAATGTAGCATAGACAGTCATCAGCCAAGGAGAACCACTAGTGAAAATTCTCCCCAGTATCCTGTATAGTACCTTAGCATGCTACAGAAGTTAGCTATTAGGAAGGCTTCCTTCCCTGGTGTCTCTCTTCACCATTTCTCTGAAGGCTGCCTTTTTTCCACCCCTTTGTCCCCCAAAATCTTCTCTAAGACACCACCTCACTTGTCAATACCACATAACACTCTATCATACTATTTTATGATTTACTTTAACAGTACTATTTTTATCAACTTATACATAGATTCATGTGTTTTGGTCATATTCACCTCTACTGTTCCCCTAACTTTCCCCTGATCCCACCCTACCACTTCCTAGCTTCATGTCTTTTTCTTTATTTGGATAAATTCATTGAATCCAACTTGTACTGATCAGATACTCATGAGTGTGGGGTCATGCACTGGACCATGACATAGTTTTTTGCTTTTAATCATTACATAATATTTAAAATTTTTTTTTTTGTTAATTACCCTGTTCCTTCATTACTTGGTAAAGTCTTGATTGTAGGTATTTCAAGTGACTTTTTTTTTCTTAAAAAAAAAAAGCAAAGACATTTTGTTTATGTGTATATGTGTGTGTATCTACATGAGTTTGTGTGCCCCATGTTTATGCAGGTGTTCTTAGAAGAGGGTTTTAGATCATCCAAAACTAGAGTTACAGGCAGTTGTGAGAGGCCTGATGTGGGCTTGGGAGCTGATAACTGCTGAGCTATCTCTCCACACCTCACAATATCTCTAGATTAGAGCAGTATGTGGAACATGTTAGGGTCTTAGTGTTATTGACACCACCCTTCTCCTAGGGTACACTTGGACTGTGAACAAGGATTCCCTGACAATTATACAAAGAGTGTATTATACCCTGCCCTTAATCCTTAATATAGGATACCCAGACGTAAGGTTTTCTTTTGTACTTATTTTCTCTCAGGTGCAGCGAGAATAGGTCAGGGTCCTACAGTTTGTGAGGTTCAGCAAATAATTGCAGAGTTAAAGGATATGGTAATGAAGGACTTGATGAAAATTCCATTCCTTTATCTGAACTGGCTGGTTTTGTGTCAACTTGACAGAAGCTGGAATTATCACAGAGAAAGGCAGAGAGGGCCTCTTGTGGGTGGTGCCATCTCTGGGTTGGTAGTCTTGGTTCTATAAGAGAGTAGGCTGAGCAAGCCAGGGGAAGCAAGCCAGTAAAGAACATCCCTCCATGGCCTCTGCATCAGCTCCTGCTTCCTGACCTGCTTGAGTTCCAGTCCTGACTTCCTCTGGTGATCAACAGCAATGTGGAAGTAAGCTGAATAAACCCTTTCCTCCCCAACTTGCTTCTTGGTCATGATGTTTGTGCAGGAATAGACACCCTGACTAAGACATTATCTAACTGTTCAAATGAATACTCAATATGTAGGTGGTGGTAATCAATGCTGTTGATTGTAAGTAATCAAAATGGCTTTCAAAGTGTATCAAGGTACAGAACTATTTCTTCAAACCAAGGCTCACCGAGAACAGCGCGCACACACAGGTAAAAGTGCCTGATACTTTGGTTGAGGAGGCACAGTGGAACCTGTTCTCAGCCTATCAGCACCACCTCCTGACCCCTGCATCTCTAAACAGTGTCCCAAGGACCAACCACAGCTACATAGAACAAAGTTTTGTGATTGCAAATCTTAGACCAACTCCTTCATTTGGAAAACTAATGCCTAGGGAGGTGAATCGACTTATCCAAAGTCTTCAAATTATGGCTTGTAACGGGGACAAAGTCTCTGAACTCTATAGCCCAATGTGTTTCACTCTGTCACTCCTGTTCCTGGACAGTGAGACTATAGATTCAACTGGAATCTCATAGAGAGCATTCCTATGGGAGAGTAGAGTCAGAACTTTGAGATGCTGGGGCCTCATTTAGTATCCTGCCATTCTATGACTGTGTGGAATAACCTAGCATGTAAAAATCACCTGGAACCTGTAGTTAGTGGTAGACAAAGAAATGAGACTCTTTATACAAAGAGTTCTAGAAGTCCCTTGCTAAGTTGATATGACATCTTAATATAACCATTGATTGCTAGCAAAGTGATTTAGTTTAAATTTTTATGTGGACTGGGGTTTTGTCTGCATTTACATCTGTGTATCATGTGCATGTCTGGTGCCTGTGGAAACCAGAAGAGAGTATCAGGTCCCCTGTGTAATAGAAACTTTTATTCTCCTGAGGAAATTGTCTCAGAGGTTTACTGCCTCCATCTGCTAACCTAGGCCTGGTCTAGAAGCGTCTAGCCTTTGTATAATCTTACCTAGGCCTAAGATGTTTACATCCTATGGGACTTACTGCTGAGTAAGCTCACCCATTCCTAGCTCTTTCTGAACTCTTGCTGGCTGGTCAACTCAGTTGTTCTGGTTCAAACTCCTCTCCACGATAACTGATTCAATTTGGCTTCTCTCTCAGCCTCTCCTGAATTGCTCTGTTTGGCTTCATATTAACTTTGGCAATGTGTTCTAATCTTTTGGCTCCTCATTCTCTGTCTTGTTCTGTTTTCACCTGTGTCTAGTTTGTTCTCTCTCTGTAACTTGTCCTGGTAAAAGTGTCGTCTTCTCTCCCTGCCTCTGCACTGCTCTCTTAAGTAGCTACCATTTCCTCTCCCTTCCTGTGATGTTGGATATATCCTATTCTGTCAAATCTTTCTCCAGTTCATCACTTTGTCTGCCATTCAATTAGACATCACTTTCAAACATGGCTGCTTCCTTCTACAAACTGACTTTCCCTTCCTTGTTTGGGATTAAAGGTGTGTACTAACGGCATATCTGTATTCCAGTCAGAGGGTTTAAAGAGTCACACCACACTAGAAACAGGTTTTTTTCCAGTAACTAACATACTCTTGTTATCCACAGTGTGATAAAATATCTTGCAACATCCCTGGAAATTAAACCATTATGTGTTCGTGCTAGAAATCAATCCTGGGTCCTCTGGGAGAAACAAGTAACTTCTGAGCCATCTCTTTAACCACCTTTCTTTGTTTTAAAAGGTACAGTTTAGGGTCAGTGAGCCTAATAACCTGAGTTCAACTATTGGGACAAACATGGTGGAAGGAGAGAACTGAGTTCTAAATATTGTTTTCTGACCCCCACATGTACACTGTGGCTCATAACACCTCTCCAAAAAAAATAAAGATAATATAGAAATACAAAAGATACAGGCAGGCAGTGGAGGTGCACGCCTTTAATCCCAGCACTTGGGAGCCAGAGGCAGACAGATCTCTGCTTTCAAGGTCAGCCTGCTTCTACAGAGTGAGTTCCAGGACAGTCAAGGCTACACAGAGAAACCCTGTCTTGAAAAACAAACAACAAATACAAAAAGGAAATACAAAGATATAATTTATCATATATTTATGAAAAACAAACTATAATTTTTGTATTTAATATATAAAAGTAAAATCACTAAAATATTTTGCATTATTAATTCTTATTTTAATATGTTTTTCATTTAGAAATTTTACTTTTACTTGTTCTAAAATTAGTGTACAAAATATCAGGTTTTATGATGGTGTTTTGGGGCATGTTTTGTTTTTGTTTATCCAAAATCTTATATCCAAAAAAGCTGGAAAACCTAGAAGAAAGATAAATTTCTAAATGCATTTGGCCTATCAAAGTTAAATCTAGAAAATAGAATCAATTTAAACAGAACTGTAATAAGCAATGAGATTGAAGCGGTTATTAAAAAATCTCTCTCCAAAAAATAGTTCAGACCTGGACAGATTAAGTGCTGAATACCATGAAACTTTTAAAGAAAATCTAATCAAAACACTTCTCAAAACCTTCTACAAATTACAACCAGGAGGAACAAGTCTGTATTGGCCTGATGTCAAACTCTGAGACATGACCAAGAAAGAAAGGTACAGATCAATTTTCCTGATGAACATGGATATAAAAATTATTAACAAAATATTTATAAATTGAATCAAATACCTTTCAAGAATTTTATCAAAATTACTCCATTTTTCTGAACTCACAGCAACAAGGAGAAGGTCTTACACACAGGAATCCTAACTTTCAATCGACAACGAGCACTGTGGCTCTCATAAAAAAATTTGGACCATTCATTGACTCTTTTGAGCTTCAATTTTGCACAGAAGGCCAGTGTATGAATGCCTTGTTAAGATGAACTAGATGGACCATATGGACCATAATACAGATTATGTCCTTGGATTAAATGGGACATCCTGGCACTTGGCACAGCTGCAGGAGTCAGTGTATCTTTTAAGTTCAAAGAGTGACTTTCAAAGTTATGTGTTTGCTAGCAAATATAGTTTAAGAATATATTAATTTGACTTCTAACTACATCCTCTGGTGGGTGGACATTGTTTATACCATATGCAACTGTCATGTCCCAGGCATCAATGATACCCACATTGAGATCCTGGAAAATATCCTTTAAGGCAAGATACTGGGTGTAACCATGGAAGTCACTAAACCTCTCCACATCGCTGTTCAATTCCCTGATGTTTTCTGTTTTGAGGACCACCATGGTGTCCGGGCTTCTCAGGAGAAGACGCTGAAGAGCTCTGTGAACATTGAGGGTCCTTCGGATAAAAACATCAATGGGAAAAGGTCTGAAATGCTGGCCCAGAGAAATGACGATGACTGTGTTTTTCTCTCCTCCAGTTCTGTCAATTATCCGTGCAATGTTCTCTATTTCTTTGACAGAGTAGACCAATGACCCGATAAGAGGGTAACCATGTTTTTGCCACTGAATGCTGATTTTCTCATCCAAGTCCACGGCAAGTTGGTGTTGCAGTCTTCCAGTCTCGTGCAGGTCCACGGACCTCAGCGCTGACAACAAACAGGCAATCCCAAAACAAAAGGACAATATGGTTACGAAGATCAATTAGCCATGGTCGCAGGAGAAAAGAGCTGCTGTTTTGAGTCTATGAACTTATCATATCTGACTAAGGATCAAAAGTGCTTTATGATGAGGTACTTTGCCCTTCTTCAGTCATTCAGATCGAATTGTATGGGGAATGGCTTTGGCATTTAATTCTGCTTCCCTGGAAGATGATGTGAACAGTTGTATACATGCTGTGTTGTGTAGGACTTGCTAACTCTGCTCTGACTTTATCTGAGGATAGTTAGGGAAGGCTATTGATGTATGCAAAAAGAATCTAAGCAAAGCTCTGTAATGACTCTAGGAATCTAAGTCCGTATTCTATGTTCTTCTATGGGAACTATGACTGGAATAGCACCAAGTATCTCATTTACATGAGTGACAGTAATACAATCCCTCATTTGTGATGCCCTTACAAAGCTTTTGTTTAGATGTGTGTGTGTGTGTGTGTGTGTGTGTGTGTGTGTGTGTAATGTTGTAGGAAAGTAAAGACAAGATGTCAAATTACCCAAGGTTACAGTTTGTGATTGAACAAGCACTTAAAATCCTCCCTTCAGTTCTTGAGGAGAATAATCTAATTCGAACACCTCTGAAAATAACAAAATAAGCACAATATGAGCAGGACAAGACAAAGTCCCACTGTGCTTCACTGTGCCAACCAGAGCCCCATCGGAACAGCAAGCTCTTCTCCTGCTACAGCCTCCGAGAAAATATGCAGTGTGAGATCACGGTGCTGTGTACTGTGCTTTGCCATAGTGGGAAGGGCTGGGCTAGAAGTCTTCAGCCAATGACTGAGGCAGCAAGAGACATGCCCAAGACTCACTTGGGGTAAGGGGTACGACTACTTGCTTCATTACTTCCTGCTAACTTTAGTTCTCTTTTCCAAAGCACACCCTGGCTACAGAGTTTAATGTTGCATGAAATACACAAGAGATGTCTTCCTACTACAACATATATGCTGAAGAGAACCACTCAGACCTCAGAATGCTCCATTTACCTTATGTGATGGTAAAGGTTGTCACTAGAATTACAATTTTGTCACTGAGAGAAACAAAGTAGCGAAGAGCTAATTGTTTACCGGGGGGGCATGGTAAACATGTCCCCTCTGCTGGGAATACTTTTGTAACTTAGAGCCCAAGCCTTACCAAGTTCACCTTTCCATTGAGAGGATCAGTTTATTAAATATTGGAGACCACAAGATGGGCCTTATATCAAGGCCAGTATGGACACATAGGCTCAACCTTGCATTCAGTGACAAGAGCCAGGGCCCAAAGACATAGACGGACAGGAAGTGATGATTTAATATGAGGTTTAGCTCCTGTGAGATACGACATTCTGGTAAATCTTGCCTTAGTGAACACAGCGCTGAAACTAGGGTTCTTACAGCAGGAAGAAGTCTAGCTCCAGCTCTATACTAATATGATCAGAGTTCTAACTGCTGTTGCTTTCTGCCTACTTCCTATGTGTTAGTATGCCTGGTGGTGTCTTAAATACTCTTTTTTTTTCTTTTTTTCTTTTTTTTTTTTGGTTTTTTGAGACAAGGTTTTTCTGTATAGCCCTGGCTGACCTGGAACTCACTCTGTAGACCAGGCTGGTCTCGAACTCAGAAATCTGCCTGCCTCTGCCTCCCAAGTGCTGGGATTAAAGGTATGTGCCACCACCGCCCAGCTGCTCTTAAATACTCTTTATCCATTATGTTATTTCATTCAAAACAAGCACTAGGCTTAAGGAACATTGTTCTAGGGAATGATAGTAACATTTTGTGAATAATGCTGGTGGTTTGTGGTTAACAACTATGGTAAAGAAGAGGCACTTCTTGTAATTTTTCCCCCTTGAAATGGAAACAGTTTCTGAAAGAGACCAGAATAGCTTATACTGAGACATACTGTTGACTTTGCTTTTGAAGTACTCCATCCACTGGCGGATTGTGGAATCACCCATTAGATGGATGAATTTTCCACTCAGGCAGTCTTTCATTTTGATTGGAGCCAGACTGCAGGAGGCGGGAATCCATGTGTTTTTCCAGACATGCCCACTAGGGATTGCAGATACCATCCCAAGCTTGCATTTCTCCTTCACCGGAACTGCTTCTGCCAAGAAATCAGGAAGACAGGGTCTTCTAAAACACCAGGTCTATTCATCCGTATTTATTAAGTGCCTTCCATCTTTTTCAAAGAACCATTGGATAGGCATGTAGACAGTGGTGACAATAAAAAGTTTATTAAAATATTTTTATAATGGGGTATTTATTCTCAGTAAAACTTTCCTCTGATGTGTGTCTCTTAATTGATACCTATTAGTGTTTATTATGAAACTGTGACATTCTGATGGGGTTAAAAAACTACATAATCTCATAGCCAACCCAGACTATTTACTTTGAGAGACAGATTTGAGAGCATGGTTTTCAAATGACATACAATCTAAAGCCAAGACATAAGTCAGGTGTAAAATTACAAGCCTTTTAAGCTAAGACAGGTGACATTGTTCTATTTTAATGACAAAAGTGATAGACTAGATGTTAGGTCTATCTTGTACCTTATAAATTACAAAATGATAATAGTTGTGTTCAATTTATATTTTGAAAGAGAAGTTTTTTTTTTTATTTAAACAAAAAGGGTGATATGTGACAGGATTTTTCCTGTCTAATCACACTAAAATATTAGGGCAGCAAGAGACCTGTGATTGGACAGGGAAAAGGGAGGCAGAGCTAAGAGTTACAGAGACAGAGAGCATCCCAGGGGAGAGGGAGAGGCCAAGATAAAAACAGATGAACAGGAAAAAAACCCTGAACCAGCGTGGCTTAATTAGCCACAGGTAGTTATGATATTAAGAGATAAAATAATTGAGATATTTGTCTAATCTAGGTGGGCAACTTTTATCGTTATAAATTGGTTCTGAAATTATTGTATTGGCATCTTATGAATTGAGAATTTATTGATAAATAAATCTGATTGCTTAATTATAAACTTCTAGAATTTTGTTTTTACTGGGTTGACAACTGACCACGGGGTAGATGGTCACAGCCAGTGGAGAGTTGGCAGTTTCCTTTTTAAATATTTTCCACAACATGAAACTACATGGGTTTTTCCCCTCTCAGAATACAAAAGGCCTTACAAAGTAAAATTTAAGTGTTTTATGGTCTTGTCATGAGACCAACCTCATCAATCCTTGTATAGGTGGAGAAGGCATAATGATTATCCTACTACCATTTTATCCCACTTTGCTTCAGAGATTGTCACATGCTCTAAGTGTCTAAAATGTCATCATTAAAGTATACTCTCTTTGAGATAAAGGCAGGGTGAACTTGGCTTAGAAACTGTCCCTGTGCATGGATAGTAGCTGTGTCCTGGAGAGTAGCCTGGTGGTCCAAGAAGGACCATATCTTCAACTGTATTCATTGGGTAATGTAGAGACTCAGTGGCTAGGATGGTGAGGCAGCAGGTTTGGGGTTACAATTATTCACATCCTTAGGGAGGATGTAAAGAGGGTAGGGGAGGATAAGGAACTAGGTAAAGACTTAGATGGACAGGTGACCTTCGACCTGACAAGTAGATTGCTGACAGGCACAGTCGCTAAAGCACCTACATAAGGTTCTAGTGTTCACACTTATTCATTCACTTTTGGACATTGTGTCTTGGCCCACCTTATAAGAATTGAGATAGTGAGCAAGTGCAACAAGAAGAGAAGGACCTTTAAATGGGTCCAGTGTCAATCATCCCCGGCCAGCACAGAGCCACTTACTGTTGCATTTGGAGACACTAATCATATTGGATTTCCCCATAATCTCCACAGCTATATTTGACCTTAAAGAGACAAATACAGAAATTAATCTACAATGGCTTCAACTAAGGCAAAGCTCCAGATCCCAGATCAGCTAGTCTTCCTGTGAGTTCTCAGTGGTAATCCAATTTTCCCACCTAGAATTTCATGCCATTTAGTAAGTTTCCATTTATTCATTTCTTAGTCCATAGGAGGCAGTGACCCACTATATGTGTGCAAGGCAGTACATGGAGACATAGAATATATTAAAACATGCACACACACACACACACACACACACACACACACACACACTTCTCATTCTTTTTGTTTTTACTCAACCCATGTTTTGGAGTCCATCAATAAGGTTTACCTATTCTAAAAGTTTGAGGACTCAGGCTGGAGAAATGGCTTAGTGGTTAAGAGATGACTGCTCTTCCAGAGGTTCTGAGTTCAATTTCCAGCAACCACATGGTGGCTCACAACCATCTGTAATGGGATCTGATGCCCTCTTCTGGTGTGTCTGAAGACAACTACAGTGTACTTATTTAAACAACATAAATAAATAAATCTTAAAAAAAAAAAGTCTGAGAACTCCCAGAGAATGAACACTAACTCCAAATGAATTCCTTGCTCCCTTCTTAAAGGACTCTTCATATAGAGTCCTGAGTTAATGGGCTTGGAATACATTCCCTGCAGGCTAAATTACCACTTCCCCTCGGTAGTGTGAAATGGTACTTATTTACCTTTCAAAGAGGCTCCTTTCTTGTTGGCTAAGATAGGAAACTTCCTTGTTCTTGGAATGCATGTGGGTCAGGGCTGCACAGGGCACATTTGGAGGCTTCACACAGTAGAAAGCTTCTTGGTCCTGGGCATCCAGATACTGGCACAGCTCGACACTTGAATTTAGAACCAGGGCACATTCGGTATGGACCTGAGAAGCACCACTCACAAACTGGCCTGAGAAGATGACTCTGTCATAGCCCTGTTTCCTTGCTCTCCAGAGAGCTGACACCCCTTCACTGGGGTGCATGAGCAGGATAGACAGGGAGACTGGGCCCTCCCAGAACAGAGTGAAGCTGATGAGGTAGGTGCCATTGTTGTAGTCTTTCACCTTTCCAGAAGCGCCTGCCTTCAGGGCTGGGGAGGACATCCTGGTTCTCAGGAAGTCCCCACCATACCCCTTCTTGTTTCCTAGGTGGTCTCTAGCTTCTACCAGGATGTCCAGCTGGTCCCCTACACAGTATGTATCTCGAGGGTTGAGGATGGTGGCTGTGCTGTGTGTGGCGCTTGTGGTGTAGTTGAGGTGGGTGAAGGGTCTAGGAGGGATCTGTTTGTCTAGTTTCTCCAGGATCTCCCTAATTCTCAGTTCTGTCTCTTTTGGTGAAACTGGTGGGTTCTGAGACACTGCAGGGCATGAGGATTTCATGACCAAGTTCCAGCGATTGAATGACATAGGCAACTTGAACATAGTCCATAGCTGGATGGGCAAGAAGTAGAATAGAGAACAAAGAAAAAAGTTGGTATTGAATGTAACAAGTTTTGGTAGGTTAACTAACTTTTGCCTTTTATAGACCAATGAGAGGTATAGAAATCATGTACCTGATATTTTGTGGTCATCTACAGTTCACACACAGGCAGCTTTGTTTAAAAGACTGTCAGTATTACTCTGTTTTGCAATGATTTATTTTGGAAAATCCATTCAACCCCAAATAGCTAGAATCATCTTCAAAATGGTGATAATGAGGCTGCCAAAATTTCCTTGCAGTCAAGAGTTCTTGCTGCTCCTAAATCCCCATGGCTAGCAACCACTTGTAACTCCAGCTCCAGAAGATCTGACACCATCTCTGGTCTCTATGGGCCCTGAACTCACATAACTGTGAATCTGTTTTACCAACTGACTATCAGGTACCTTGAATGGTTGTTGCAAGGATTACAAAATAGCACGGTGTGCTGGATAATTTTATGTCAACTTGACACAAGCTATAGAGAGGAGGGAGCCTCAGTTCTATAAGAGCAGGCTGTACATAAGTCTGTAGGGCACTTTCATAATTAGTGATTGATGTGGGAGAGCTCAGCCCATGGTGGGTGGAGTCATCCCTGGGCTGGTGGTCCTAAGTTCTATAAGAAAGAAAGCTATGCAAGCCATGTGGAACAAGCCAGTAAGTAACATCCTCCACGGCCTCTGTATCAGCTCCTGCATGCAGGTTCCTGCCCTGTTTGAGTTCCCATCCTGATTCCCTTCAGTGGTGAACTATGATGTGGGAGTGTAAGTCTAATAAACCCTTTCCTCCCCAACTTGCTTTTGGTCATGATGTTTTGTCACAGCAATAGAAACCCTAACTAGGACATATGGCGACATTAGAAAAGCATTGGGCACATGGCAGATATTTATTGGGACTGTCTCTATTGTTTGAAAAGATATTTAAAAATATTCAAACATGTCAAATGAAGTTCTGATAATGGATCATTGTCATCAGTCACTAATTAGAATCTTTGGTAAAGCCAAAGTAGTTTGCATGAGCCCAATTCTTGTGTAGATAATAATGATAAATTATGAACAAAAATATTTGTAATAAGACAATTCCCTAAGAGCAGTGAGACCTGAAGCTGGGCAGCTGCAAGTGTGAGCTCAGCTTGTGCTACAGAGTGAAACCACGTATCAGAAAACAAAACAAACAAACACATAAAAGCAAGTAGCCACCACCAACAAAACCTCAACCCCAAAGCCAAGAAGCAACCAATGGAAGAGGGAAATCCAACAGCAGCAGCAAGGCCAACAGCCCCACACTGAAACTTAAGCCTTTCAAAAAACAACTGTGAGGTCACAAAATGCACGCAGTCGGAAACAGCACACAAAGGTTTGGAGAGATAATTAGACAGCCTGGTACTGGTGGGGGAAAAACATTTGCCATTCACAATTATCCAGTGTTTAAAAGGCAGGTCCATTTCAGTATGTAGAAATGAACACATTCTCTTCTTTAGACACTTCCTTAAAGCAGGTGCAAACACAGGATTATGGATGATGTGTAACAGTAACACATTCACATGCAAGTAGCAGAGGTCTCTGCAAGCACACACACATGTAGACACACACACACACACACACACACACAGACACACACATGCATGACTGTCTTATAAAGCTTTCCATCCCTCATGATTTCCCATCTGTGAGAAGCACCCTCTGCCCTGGGTCCCAGCTTTCACATAAACATTTGTAAGGCCCTCTCCTCTGGCATTGCTGTGTTAACCACTGGGAGCTACTTCAGTTCCTACGCATACAATATCAAGCAGAACAGAAGAAGAGATCAACTCTTACCTTCGTGGGGTTTCTGAAAGCTGTAAAGGAGACCCAGAAGATCACTATAAAGAGCAGTACCCACAATGACTTACGATTGGTCATCGTTTTCATGGTTCAAATCCTACGAGACAATTACAGAAGCTTGTCACAAAATGAAACAGGAAATAAATCACCCCAAAGTGTAACATACTCACAGCCCCATGGTAATTTTGCTCCTCCATTAAATTATTCTCAAGGTGCCATCTTGGTCCTGTGGGTTCCCCCTCCCCCCACCTCCGGCTGCAGTCATTCCATTAGCTCTCAGCTTGGAGCCCACCATCATCAAGACACCAAGAACAGGAAGTAGGCAGGACACTGTTACCTAGGTGAGTCCTTCAGGCTCCACAACTTTATGGATCTTTAATTCTTTACAAATATTGACTCTAAGAACCACATGAACTTCCAGTACAAGCTGGTCCACCAGCCTTCATATAATCCCTTTCCCATATTGCCAGTTTTTCTGGCACCTCTCAACCTTAAAAAGAATTAAGACTCCTATGTATTACTTTCTTTTTAAAATTTTTGAAGCTTTAGGCAGCCCCCCCACCTCCGCCGCCCTGCACCTACCCCACCCTCTAGTTTATATGGACATTTGTCTTTGATCTGAAACTCTGAGTTTGTTTTTTTAGGTTAGATAACCTGGGTAGGGATACTGGTCAGCATATAGATTGTAGATGTCAGCCCAGGATTGTAAGAAAAAAAAAAGTATCATTTTGTTTGAACACCACCTTTACAAAACTTCCTACTTCTCAAAACTTCTTCTTAGAAGCACCCTCTGTCCTGGATCCCAGTTTATACACCAAAAGATTCAGCACCCAGGAATGAATATTGCCCCCCTCAACCCCAGTGATTTTCATACCTTTAATGTAAAGGCTCGTTTTGGTCTCATTTCAAGAAACTGGGTGAGCTTGATGGAGAGCCAGTACAGTGCTACCAGTGTACAGCTTTCCTGTACCAAAACATAGCACAGGTCCAAGCTGCAGGCATAGGGAACAAACCACTTTCCAGTGGGATTCATGGCCTTCACCCTAAGCAGGAATCTGGGTGACAAACTGCAGTGACCAAGTCAAACAAAGTCTGAAATGAGGGACAGAATACTCGGCACAGCCCATGGAATGGTCGCAATGGATTAAAACATCAAGGGGTTTCAGTCCAACAAGCAGACAGTAAATACTCCCATGGGAAGTTGAGCCTCTCTCTGTCCGAGCAACACTGTGAGGACGCAGTTACCAAGATTAAAAATACATGCTATCCTGTGAACAGTACATGCTGTGCGAAAGCAGGAATTGAAGGGGTACCACTTCAAATATAATAAAGAGAAAAAACAGTAATAGTGATCATACCTCAGACCAAGAGGAGGACAGAGTCACATGTCCTTAATCCAATTGGATTTGTGTCCTTGTTCTGATCGAGTCCCAAGAAGAGCAGGTGCCTCTGGCACATGCATAGGGCCCACAGGAAACAGCAGTTGGTCTCGCGGGGCCTGTTAAATAATGAAACTTGACAATAGCTCTGCCACATTCCCTCAACCTTCGTAGCTCACAACCATAACTTGGTTTATTGCTCCTTGCCCTGACAAGAACAGCTTGCTGTTGAACTTTGTCATGGAGCCTCCTGGACTTTAGAGATTCCCCTAGCCTCCTCCCCTCTGGACTCAGCCTACCAGCTTAAAGGTCAGACAGGGATGCTTTGTCTAGATTGCCTGTGTGTTGTAAATGCTGCAAATGCACCTCTTCATTGTTTTCCCCATGTAAAAACTGTTTTTGAGGACAGCCTTGGGTGGCAGGTTTTGGATCCTGAATCCTGATACCAGACTGAGATTGGTGTCTGATTGCTTTGTGTGACCTATTCCTGGACCCTAATAAGGCCCCTTTCGTAAGTCTTTTTTTTTATTAGATATTTTCTTTATTTATATTTCAAATGATATCCCCTTTCCCGGTTTCCACTCCAAAAGAAACCCCTATTCCCTCCCCCTCTCCCTGCTCACCAACCCACCCTTTCCTGTTTCCTGGCCCTGGCATTCCCCTACACTGGGGCATAGAGCCTTCACAGGACCAAGGGACTCTCCTCCCACTGATGACTGACTAGGCCATCCTCTGCAACATATGCTGCTGGAGACATGAGTCCCACCATGTGTACTCTTTGGTTGGTGGTTTAGTCCCTGGGAGCTCTGAGGGTACTAGTTAGTTCATATTGTTGTTCCTCCTAAGGGGCTGTAAGCCCCTTCAGCTCCTTGGGTCCTTTCTCTAGCTCCTTCATTGGAGATCCTATGCTCAGTCCAATGGATGGCTGTGAGCCTCTACTTCTGTATTAGTTGGGCACTGGCAGAGGCTCTCAGGAGACAGCTATATCAGGCTCCTGTCACAATGTTCAAGTCTAAATGGACCAAGGATCTCCACATAAAACCAGATACGCTGAAACTAATAGAACAGAAAGTGGGAAAGACCCTCAAACACTTGGGCACAGGAGGAAATTTCTTGAACAGAACACTTATAGCTTATGCTCTAAGATCAAGAATTGACAAATGGGACCTCATAAAGTTGCAGAGCTTCTGTAAGGCAAAGGACACTGTCAATAGGACAAAACAGCAACCAACAGATTAGGAAAAGATCTTTACCAATCCTACGTCCAATAGAGGGCTAATATCAGATATGTACAAAGAACTCAAGAAGTTAGACTCCAGAGAACCAAATAACCCTATTAAAAATGGGGTACAGAACTAAACAAAGAATTCTCAACTGAGGAATTACATGGTCTTTATAAGAGCTTATGTACATTTGAACAGGTAACCAACCTTCCCATCTTCTTGCTGGCTTTTTTTTTTTTTTTTTTTTTTTTTTTTTTTTTTTTTTTTTTTTTTTTGAGTCTCATGTAGCCCTGGCTAGCCTCAGGCTCCAGTTCTTATCGCTTTACCTGGCTAATCTTAACAACAACATAAAACCCAATAAGCTAGACTATTTCAGGAAATGCAGACTTTTCAGCATGTTAGTCATATTTTAGCAAATGAACAGTAACAATACCTCATTTCCATAGGATGACTTTTGAACAAACCCTTTTAACCTTAGGTAGGTGGGTCTGGGTCTCCGCATGGGGCTCTTAAGGAGTCTATAAGACGGGAAAGTATTTGTGATGGCTTTGGTTTAGCTGCTCCTGGGAAGGCAGGTGGCAACAGCAACTTCCCAAGATTCCAGGCTCCCTGAGTCATTACAGATTTAATGGGGTTTAGTCATATAGATATTAGCAATGTGAATTGACATCAGTTTTATGAGATAGGCATACTAGGTCTTCCTGGCTTCATAAACCAAGAGTTAAGAGAGAATTTTAATCATTTACTAAGGTCATTCAGTGAGGTCCAAAACAGAGTGAATCCCAGGTTCCTGTTTTCATCATGGTCTCTGTCGCTCAGAGCATTTTCTACACTCAAACGTACATGATATGAGCAACCTTTGGGTTGCTCCCGAGGACTGCTTATTTATTGCCGTTATGCTTAAAAAGTCTTTTATCTCTGCATCCTTATGGCTCTCTCTTGCCCTAGCATCTCCTGTGTTTACCCTCTTCTTCTCTGATTCCTAGAGGCTACAGACAAGCTCCCCTGCCTTCCTGGCCCGCCTCACTAGACCCAGAGATATGGGTCCAAGTGAGCATGAACCAACGGACCAAAGGAAACACTTCCTCCTTCAAGTTCTTTGTGTCAAGCATTTTGTCACAGCAGCAACAGCCCAGAGTAACTAATATAGAAATTCCATGGAGAATTAGCTTTTGAGTTCTCAAATGTGTGAAGCTCAGAATTACACAAAGCCAGCCCTATATGTCCCACACACAAGTCATCACGTTGTTTGTGATGACAGTTCATCTACCATGAAGCTGAGAAATGAAGCAGGAAGTCTACATGCCTTTTATTTCAACTCTGTGAACTTAGAAAATTTCAATATTAACAGCCTGTGTCTTGTGTTTTCTGTTGTTCTGGAAAGGTCTCTTAACCTTCTCAGCATGTAGATAGATCTGCTTGTTCAGGCTGATGTGGTTGGTTTCCTGAACAACTCTCAAGGATTCTGGCACCTCAGGAGGCAAGTATGAACACCTAGACATCTGTTCAATTTTGGATCAAACTGTATATATAGGTTTGCCTGGTTAGCCCCAAGATAAAAGAGGAGGGATTTAACTTTCGAATTTCTAAGAAGCCTTGCTTGTCCTTGGGGAGTGCCTGGAACTTCTCTGCTACTAAGGGCTTTTTAGTTACATAATTATAATATAAGTTCATGCCTCTTTTCTTGAAGAAAATAGGGGCTAATGTGGAATCACTTGGATGCAGACATTAATGATATGCATCCCACTTTGGAATATAAAAAGATGCATAGTTTAAAGTGCAGTGTTTCTCCATAGGGCTTATTACTTCTCTCAGGATGACTTTGTCTGGTTTTTAATGTGGATTTGAATCTCTCCTCTTGTGAAAGTTATTGCTGCTGTCCTTCAAAGAACCCTGAAGGGGTGTTTCTGTTCTTGTTACCTGGCTGCTCATGGCTGATTAGAATGAAGATTTAGACCTGCAGAAAGAAGAAATAGAGGCCCGATTACCCAGGCAGCTTTGGCTAGTACAGACTCTAGAGACCAATGGATTAGGTTTCTCCTGCCTGGTCTGGGCCTGGGCTTTTGAACACTGGGATTTGTATTATTTGCAACTGAGCAAACACTGTCTTGGAAAGTATTGGAGATGGGTTATTGTGTTATTAGAAGCCCTGCAGCAGCCAGGTCCCTACTTAAGAGGTGTAGACTTGACCTCAAGGAAACAGTGTCTGCTGCCATTTATTCTGGAGAGACCTCCATTCCAGGCAAGAACTAAGAGCTCGGAGGGCGTTCCAGTTCCCCACTGCTGTGATGATCAAATGCTCTGACTAAAGCACTGCAGATAGCGAGGGCACTGCTTCCTCTCACATCTATAGCGTAAGTCCATCACTGAGGGAAGTCAACACAGGGACTAAAGACAGGAGCCTGGAGGCAGGAACCACTACTTGCTGGCTCACTCTCTGGCTCCTTTATTCCCTTCTTAGGCAACTTTCTAATGTTCTAAGGACCACCTGCCTAGGGATGGTGGCGCCCACAGTAGGGCCCTCCAGCATCAGTTAATAACACAATTCCCCCATAGGCACACCTATAATTGCATCTGGTCAATCCCTCAATGGGGGCTGTTCTTTAAAATGACTTTAGGCTTTGTTGAGTTCACAAAGTTAAGTAGGACAGAAGGCCCTAGGTGCCCTGGGCACCACTTTGGACTGGAGTAAAAGATGAGGAAGATTCTGAAATTCTCTTCTTGTTAAAGGACAAGCTCTGTCCAGGGAGGTGCAGTAAAAACCTAGTTTGGGCTCCTTGTCTTCAAGTGTAACAGTTACTAGAGCTATGGAATTATTTTTTGCTTTATAGTATCCTTTTGATAACATTGGACTGATCGTTGCAGACTCTTATTAACAATTATAACCCTAAATAAAAAAAATGCAGTCAAGCAAAAAGCTGGGCATGATGGCACATGCTTCAATGGCAGTGTTTGGTTGATAGATCTCTGTAGGAGGCACAGAGGTCTGGGTGCTCACAGGGGTGGAGTGGACAGAAGCCTGGGGAGGACATACTTATTAGCCTGATGACTTTTGTGCTATCTGTGTGCCCAGAGATTTTCTAGCTTTGAAAAATCAATGACCCTATTCTAAGATAGAGCACTACCTTTTAGAAAATGCATTAGCATGATCTAAAGGTGTGAGTGAAACAGAAAACCTCTATGTCAAGGTAGCCTCCATTCCAAACATTTATATAGATAAGGAGTCAAAGGCTTTGGTACATTGAGGGCAAGCACAATAATCGTAATTTTAAGTCCAGCCCAGTTCCTGCATAAATTAACACAGCTCCCCACACTAATGACCTAACACTAGGAAGCACATGCACATTTAAAGCATAGTTGTTTGTTTTAGGAAAAGAGCTCACAAAGATTATCCTTCAGGAATGAGCTTTTTAGGAGAGAGGGCCTTGTAACCATGGAGCCTTGAGGTGGGAGAGCATTAGAAAGGAAGGAACATCCTATCAGAGACAGTACAACAGGGTCCCAAAGGGAGATGGAAGATGGAGGCTTCTCTTCAACTTCCAGAGGATGCTTGGTGTGACTATGGTTCAGAAGTAAGGGTGCCTGTCACCAAGGCTGCCACCTTAGTTCAGTTTCCCAGGACTCATACTGATGGAAGGAGAGAACCAACTCCTAAAGGTTGACCTCTGACCTCTACACATGCACTGTAGCACATATGTACACATGGGTGTGCACGTGTACTTACACACACTAAATGTAACAACAAATAAAAATAAAACCTGGAGAAGATCTTTGTGAAGAGAGGTAGATGAAAAAAAGAAGAACTCAGGAGAAGATAAACACTGTAAGACTGCATGGTGAGGGCAGAAAGGAGGGGGAGGGAGAGAGGGGAGGGGAGGGAGAGAAACAGGAGAGGAGAGAGGGGAAGAGGAAAGGAGGGAGGGGGGAAGTAGGAAAGGAAGGAGGGCAGGAGGAAGAAAGGAGGGAGGGAGAGAGGGAGGGAGGGGAGGAAGAAGGGAGAGAGGGAAGAAGAAAGATAAAAAAGAGAGAGGGGAATGTTCTATGACCATATAATAATAAGTTACTCAAGTCTATACTATTTTGTACAAAATGTACCAATTTCAACCCCAAAATGAAACATGTAGAAAGGTAGAGGAGAAAATGACACATTCTTCACGTGGTGTGGGGCAAATAACAGGTCCAGGCCCAGCTATATCACAGAAATGGAAATTTTCTAGCAGAAAATTAAAAATTACTTTATAAAACTCTTTATTTTTTAGAGGAATTGAAAGTACAAGAAAATCTATTCTACTCCACTTTTATTAATTTTCACAATAATATTTCTTTGTACATAACTAACTTGACTGCTGGCTTCGTAGTCCTTCAGGATAAAGAATGTCTGCTAAAGAATTATGTCCTTGCTTATCTTAAAAAAATTGACTCCATTTTTAAATGTCCGTATTGATATACAATAAGGCTCTGCACACCTGGACCTGTTATTTGCCCCACCCATAGGAATGTGTCCTTTTCTCCTCTGCCTTTCTACATTGTTTTGTTTTGGGGTTGATAATGGTACACTTTGTAAAAAACAGTACAGGTACCTAATGTGGGCTAAAGTCAATTGCACAGAAAGGCTGGAAGAGTGCAATGGTGGAAGTCAGGAAAACCGTCTTGAAATCCTCACGTTGTATAGGAAGTAGTATATTAGTTACCCATGATAGTTCTGTGAGTCATTCAGCAAAGTCATACCATAGCAGGATTCCTCAACAAGGTCAGAGTTCCTGGTCAGATCCCACTTAATACATTCCAGTGAGGCAGATGACATTCAGACCAAGGATACTTTGTTAGGACATTTCAGGACAGTGCCATAGAAGCTCTTAGAGCTGTGGATTTGTGTTGATTCCTCACCTGATTGGTTGTCCAGTGTCATGTTTCCTCATCTGTCAAAATATTAAAGGAAAAAAAAAGAAAAATATATATTAAAGGACCAGCTATGAGTCATATGTTCACTCACAACAAAAACAAAGACAAAATCCACAGACGTCCCCCTGGAACAGCTCCCGCACGCTCCCCAGGTCAGGGTTCGGAGGTGGCAGGTGACAGTGTTACAACTTGCTCTTTCAGAGGAAATGGCATCTTCTGTAGGGACAAGAATAGAACTGATCTGAACAGAAGCTACCACCAATGTTTCCCAGCTGCTGCAGCTGCCTTGTGCAAAGCATGCTGTGTTCTTTATGCCTGAGGGCACCTGATGCTTCTGAGACCAGGGCATGCATGACTGCTGATGTATACATGCTGACTCCCTGGGATTTTCTCTCTTGGTTAGCAGCCAAGGTTGAGGAAGTTGAGGACGGAGAGATGGATGACCTTAGCAGTTCTCTACTCTCTTCTGATAGACTTCAGGATGCCTTTCCAAGCTCGAAGGCAGCTGGTGTCTAGCTGAACTCTTGAGTTTGGAACCAGTTACATCAGCAATACTCCTGGCCATGGATATACAAGAATGAACTCTTCTTAATTAATGGAAGCCTGTGAATGATCAGATTTGCAGCTGCCTTGGACAAATCAGGTGACGGAATTCTCCTCCCCTCCCCACAATGCCTCCCTTCCCTGCCTTCTCTCCTGGTCTGCCTCCTTCTCCATTCCTCTCTTCCTGCTTGCACCTTCTTCCCTGCCTTCTTCTCCTGCCTACTCCCTGTCTGCCCTCCCTGCCTTCCTTACCTGACTGCTTCAGTCTTCCAAGTAGTTGGGAGACCTACACCATGAAGCCTGACTCTCTCGAAATGTTGAAATAATGGTAGAATTCAGAACTTTCAGTCTTTTACTGTAGCTGAGGAGAGACTCATGCTTTTTCATGCTTTTTAAAAAGTGGTGTGAGTTGTTTATGTCTTCAGGAATGTAACTTCCCCTACAAATTCTTATCTGCAATCAGCCAACCGTGAGCAAGCAAAGTACTTGACTTTTGCAGTCCAAAGTGATAATTATCTCTGACCAAGGAAACCTGAAGCCTGATTTTGGGTATATTCATGAATACTCATTACATACAGTTGTGGGCCCTAAAGAGGAAGTTTTGCTTGGCAAGAAATATTTCTAAAATATTACACCCCAAGATTACTACAAACATCAGGATAAGAAAACAAATTCAGGAACCAGAGAGAGAGATAGTTCGGTGGTTAAGAGCACTGGTTATATTTCCAGAGGAGCCAGGTTCAATTCCCAGCATCACTTGATAGCTCACAGTCATCTATAACTCATGCTCTAGAGAAATCCGATACCCTCTATTGTCCTTCATGGACATTGCACTCATTCAGTGTACAGACACACAGGCAAAACACCCCTATACATAAAATTTAAAGGTCAAAAGAGAAAGAAAAACAGAAAGAAAGGAAGGAAAGAAAGGAGGGAGGGGGGAGGAAGGGAAGAAGGGAGGAAAGGAGGAAGAAACTCAAATAATTTGGAAAAATAAACCAGATAAAGTAAGCTAAAGAGGAGACTGGGCTAATGCATATAGCCAACCCTCCACATCCATTGGCCCTCTCACAGTGTGTTCAACTAACCAATGATCAAAAGTTTTGAGAGAAAAATTTTATCTGTGCCATATGTTTGTATGCACAGATATTTTGTGCTCTAAATAACACAGTAGGTCGGCTGTGTTAGTTCATTTCCTGTTGTTGTGATAGAGTACCATGACTAAGACCAACTGATGGAAGAAAGCTTATTTTAGTCAGGGGTCAAGTCAGAAGGCTAAGAGGTCGTCTGAAGAGGAAGGAATAGCAGTGTACCACAAGTAACAGCAGAGCGCCAAGAGGAGAGATCCTCAATCCCAAGCATGTGGCCAGCCCTCAGGGATGTACTTCCACCAAGAAGGCTGTACTTCTCAACCTCCCCAGTCAGTGTGACCAACCAGGGACCAAGTGTTCAAATGTTTGAGCCCATGGGGGCATTCTCATTCAAACCTCTACAACACTTAATTTCCTTAGTTGGTCCTTAATGGGACCACTGAACATTAGTTTCTAAAAGAGGAATTGATAACAAGGTGTTATGGAGAGTAAATGAAATGAAATGATAAAAGTAGACATGTCCAATTATCTTACTAGAAGGAAAAAGAGATGCAGCCAAGGGAAGGAAATGGAACTCGGAAAGTGACTTGCGAGATCTTAAACTTTATTTCAAAAATAGGAACAGCAGCCTGAGTTCTGAATGATTTAATCCAGAGAAAGACAAGCGTGTCCTTTAAGAAGCCAGATGGAACATATTTTAGGAGGAATGGGTTATAATAAAGAAAATGGATGCTTCTATTCGAAAAAGCCTTGTGGAATTTGATTTGAATTAGAGCTGTCAGTATAGGCACATATCTTCAACATATACCCACAGGCTTAGGTCTGTACCTATGCAAGGGTTTGTACACACATGTATTCCCAAACGCTGATCGCTGAGTTACTCTACAAAAACAATACCCAGTGTCCAGATCATGATTTCAAAACTCTCCAATTAAGAGAATCAGAATTCCTTGGAGAAGAGTTTGGTTCACTCTGGAACTTTGACATGGGACATGAGAAGATCCCGGAGCACCTTACAAGGCTTAGGAATTATTTTTTTAAAAAAAGATAAAGATAAAGATAAGGAAAAGAACCAGAGGTCAGGTCAAAATGGCACAGAAACCTAACCTGTGAGAATTCTAAGTTATTAAAATGTAAGTCACAAAGTGGGGGAGCATTGGTGGTCGGATACAGCCAAAATAAATTTAAAACCTGTCAGTTTGTTCTGACAGGTTAAACTAAACAAATACATTGTAACATGGCAGAGGTGAAATACATGTCTACTGCAAGAGGAGCGTAAGCAGTAGTCAGAGTAGAGAGAACGCAGAGTGGCTGGGTAATAATAATTGCTGTAGCTAAGACCTGTCGAGTCTGAGGCTGGCTCAGCAGTCAAGACCATGTACCGTTCTTGAAGCAGTCCTGGGTTTTGTTCCCAGAACCATTTTGGGTGGTTCCCAACTGCCTGCAACTCCAGCTGCAGGGGATTCAACTCCCTTTCCTGGCTTCCATGAGCATTTGCCCTCCAGTGCACGTATCCACACTCAGGCACTCATAACTGCATATGCTTGAAAATAATAAACCTTTTTTAAAAAAAGTGATTGTGATGAATCCTAAGAACAGTGGGTCCAGGTTTGAGAAGAAACAAGGATGTCTTTCTACCAGTGAATTTTCAACTTTCAAAATGGAAAAATGTCATTTTCCAGTGGAGGAGATCAATAGATCTCACCGTGCCCCATGGATCAAGGTTAACGTCATCAGAACATCAGTGTCCTGATTTTGGGCCTGCTGAGTTGAGAAGGGTGCACCGATTCTGTGATATTCCTAAGAAAAGTAACCACTTCAATGTACTCAGGGAGACTGGAGGCAGAAGAAATTTGACAAGCATTCTACAAAACATCTGGCACCGTCTTCCAAAATGTATGAACTGTCAGGAATATGCTTCACTCTTAAAGTTTTCTATTACATTTAATTGGCAGGGGAGGGGGAAATCACTAAGGTGTGATTTCCTATGTTGGTCAGGGGACAACCTCCAGAACTAGGTTCTCTCCTGCCACCATGTGTGACCTGGGTATCAAACTCAGGTCATGAGGCAAGCACCCTTATCCACTGGCCCATCTTATGGGCCATCTTCCAAAGTGTACAATCATGAAAATGATCATGACAAGTGAACGTCAGAGGAAGGAAACGTGATAACTCTTCACAAATGCAGCATAAATCGGACTAGATGTGGGGATAGAAAAAGGACATCAGTGAAAAAGGGTATGAAATCAGAATTAAGTTTGTAGTTTGGTTGATAGCCTCTGATGCATCAGTATTATATGTATAATTTGAGCATTGCTGTTTGAACAGGTGTCACTACTGTCTGAAACTGTATGAGAGATGTGTGAGTACCCTGTGCATTAACTCTGAAACTTTTCCGTAATTCTAAAATCATTTGGATGGTGACTGTCCACTAAGGCACATTTGTTACAGATTTGGTCCTCAAGATGGTTTGACTAGTAATTCATGAAGCCTTTGAGAGGCGGAGTCTTAGATTATTGTTGTCATGACAAGAAACCTAACTTTAAAAGGATATTTTGGACTGAGGAAATGGTTCAGAGTTAAAGTGTCGCGCAAGTGTGAAAACCAGAATTGAAAACCTCAGACCCCATGTCAGTGCTGGGTGGGTGTGGTCGTACATCTGTCATTTTTCAGGGTCAAAAAGCAGATAGTGGGAATGGCTAGAGCAGGCTGGCTACCAAACTAGCTATCTTGGTGAGCTCTGGGTTTGATAGAGACCTTGTCTCAATGAATAAGTTGGAAGAGCAATACAGAAATAGTAAAGACATCAATACTGGTACTCAGATGCATGCCCACACAGAAACGCGCTTACATGCATGCATTTAAAAAGGAAGAATAAAAATGAAAATGTTTACTTTGGCTCATGGTTTCAGTCCAAGGTTGGCTGGTGTCTTAGTTAGGGTTTTACTGCTGTGAACATATACCATGACCAAGGAAATTCTTAAAAAAAAACCAACATTTGGTTGGGGCTGGCTTACAGGTTCAGAGATTCAGTCCAGTATCATCAAGGTGGGAACATGACAGCATCCAGGCAGGCATGGTGTAGGAGAAGTTGAGAGTTCTACATCTTCATCTGAAGGCTGTTAGCAGAATACTGGCTTCCAGGCAGCTAGGATGAGAGTCTTAAAGCCCACACACCTACTCCAGCAGGGCCACATCTTTAAATAGTTCCATTCCCTGTGTTGAGCATATTCAAACCATAACAGCTGGCACCATTGACTTGGGAGTATGGATGAGGCTGGGCATCATAAAGGCAAGATGGCACAGTAGGGAAAGCTGCTTGTCTCATAGTGGCTAGGGAACAGAGAAAGACAAAAAGAGAAGAGGGCAGGGGAAAGCTATCCCTTTAAAATTATGTCTCACTTACCTACGTGCTAACTAGGCCCTGCCTCCTCATCTCCCACCTTCTAATAAAGTCATTTATCAGTAGTGGATCAATCCACAGGTGGAGGTAGGGCCCTCATGATCCAATCACCTTCCCAAAGTCCTTCTGGCAGCCTTCCTTCCTTCCTTCCTTCCTTCCTTCCTTCCTTCCTTCCTTCCTTCCTTCCCTCCTTTTGTCTCTCTGCCGTTCTCTCTCTTTCCCTCCTTCCCTCCTTCCCTCCCTCCCTTCCTTTCTTTTGAATTTAGAGACAGGGTTCTCTATGTAGACCTGGCTGCCCTGGAACTCACTCTGTAGGTTACTCTGGAACTCACTCAGGCTGGCTAGAAATCAGAGATTAAAGGCATGCCCACAGCCTCCTAGCTTGGCAGCAAGCATTTAATATTTGAGTTTTGTATTCAAATCCTAAGAGGCCTTGTAGATCTGTAAATCATGGGAGGAACACCCTTTAAAGAAACTGACACACACATACACACACACACACACACACACACACACACACACAGAGAGAGAGAGAGAGAGAGAGAGAGAGAGAGAGAGAGAGAGAGAGAGAGAGAGAGAGAGGAGTAGGGAGGAGAGAAGAGAGAGACAAGACAGACAGGGACAGACAGACAGACAGAGACAGAGAAAGAGATATATAGAGAAATTCCCTAATAGTGACATCATTAGAGCATCAATTGCTGCCTTGCTACAAAAATGTGAACAAATTTCACATCATCATTCATTACGAACAAGAGAGATTTTGGCGGCATGAGTCACCATCAGAGCCCCCTGAAAGTAGAAAGGAAACCTAACCAGTGCAAATGAATGAGGCACATCTAAACTTTGCTTCCTTATTACTACCCACGAGGACACTACTGCCATTTTGTTTGAGATGGTACCTCATTGTATGGGACAGTCTGGTGCATTCTGGGATGTTCACTGTTCTTTGCCTCTTGCCCTAAGCTCCATAGGAAGCCATAGTCTTTACAGCAATGTCTAGGGCTTCCAGATCTCACCTAGTCTAGACGACGAGATTGTAAGAGGAAACAGCCTTTCATAAAACTGTTTCTGTGGAGGGGTAGGGAGTCACTTGGGGTAATTATGCATATGAGGGGATGGGAATGGAAGACGGCAGGTCAAAACAGATGTTCTGAGCACTAAAGAATCTGTTCAGATCCATAAATTCATTACCAAAGTCACAAGCTAAAGCTTGGGATTTGTACTACTCCCTTTCAGAGACATTACCATAAAATAATAGACAATCTAAAGCTGTGTGTGGCCTGTGTGTGTGTGTGTGTGTGTGTGTGTGTGTGTGTGTGTGATACAGCCTCTGAGAATTATTATATAAGAAAGGGGAAAGGTAATAGGCCATACAGAGCAGCATCAAACCTGAGCATCATTACAGGTGATAAGGTAGAAGCAGAAAATGTAAAGAGGAACAGGTGTTCAGAAAAAAACTAGTGGAAGAATATAAACCTGAAAGTCAACTAGGGAGTGGGAAGATCAGATTAAAGAGCTCTTCAAGAACCCAAGGAGAGCTGGAAACAACCCAGATGTCCCTCAACAGAGGAATGGATACAGAAATGGGTAGATCTGGAGAATACCATCCTAAGTGAAGTACCCCAATGACAAAAGAACACACATGGTATGCACTCACTGATAAGAGGATATTAGCCCAGAAGCTCAGAATATCCAAGATACAATCCCCAAATCATAGAAAATTCCAGAAGAAGGACGACCAAAGTGTGGATACAAAGTGTGGAGCAGAGACTGAAGGAAGGACAATCCAGAGACTGCCCCTCCTGGGGATCCTTCCCATATACAATCACCAAACCCAGATACTATTGTGGATGCCAGCAAGTGCTAGCTGACAGGAGCCTGATATAGCTGTCTCCTGAGAGGCTCTGTTAGTGTCCCAACTAATACAGAAGTAGAGGCTCACAGCCACTCATTGGACTGAGCACAGGGTCCCCAATGAAGGAGCTAGAGAAAGGACCCAAGGAGCTGAAGGGGCTTACAGCCCCTTAGGAGGAACAACATGAACTAACTAGTACTCTCAGAGCTCCTAGGGACTAAACCACCAACCAAAGAGTGCATATGGTGGGACTCATGTCTCCAGCTACATATGTAGCAGAGGATGGTCTAGTCGGTCATCAATGGGAGGAGAGGCTGTTGGTCCTGTGAAGGCTCTATGCCCCAGTGTAGGGGAATGCCAGGGCCAGGAAGCAGGAGAGGGTGTGTTGGTGAGCAGGTGAGGGGGAAGGGAACAGGTTTTTTTTTTCCTGGAGGGGAAACTGGGAAAGGGGATATCATTTGAAATGTAAATAAAGAAAATATCTAATAAAAAAAAGAAAGAACCCAAGGAGAGTAGAGTTGAGAGAATATGAAAGGTCAGCTAAAATGTAAGGAACAGAGGAATAAAAACATCAGTATGTACCTAATCTATACTTTAAAAATAGTTATTTATTTAAATTTTATGTGTATGGCTGGTTGACTGCATGTTTGTGTACTCTGTAAGTGTAGTTTCTCTGGAGGCCAGAAGAGGGCATTGGACCTCCTGAAACTGAAAGTGGGGTTACTGACTTACTGACTATAGTGAATCACCATGCAAAAGGTGGGAATTGAACCCAGGTCCTCTACAAGAGTTTTTAATAGTTGAACCTTATCTCCAGCCCTCAATATCTATATCAAATGGAAATCCCAGCAAAGTAAGGGTAGGGGGTGGACCTCAAAGTAACAAAGAACAATTCAAGTGTACATGAAGACAAAAAAGTTGCAAGAAAATCTAGACAATTTGCTAATTCCTCATTTAAATAAAAATGAAAATATAAAGTATTTGGCAGTGAATAATGGCAGTGAATAATGATGAATGCACTTTATTTTGAGCCTTGAACATGCCTCCAGATTATGTCAAGAAGGAAATACGTATATGTAAATGCAGTTATTAAGTAGCAATGTGACTTAATGGTTCTGACTTTGGCAGCACATGCACTAAAATGGGCAGGAGATAGAAAATCTGCATGGCCTCGGTGCCAGGAAAAAGACCAAATAAACTAGTTGCCCAAGTCAAGGGCAGAAAGTTGCATAATGAGCCTGAGAAAAATGGAAACCAGGAGGTCGTGAAGCTAGATATCAAGGTATCAATACCAGTTCCAATAGTAAGAAACAGGAAAACCAGTCAAAACAATACAAGCTGATTCTTAGTGAAAAAGTGGGGGGAAAGGGGAGCAATTTTCTAGTAAAATTGAGAATTAAATAATTATACAATTAATTGGGGTATAAAAAAGTGCCTATCACACATAATGTAGGAAGGTTTTTTTTTTTCCTTTTTTTTTTTTAAATCTCGAGGGAAAATTGGAATAACTTTATGTTAGCAATTTACGTAGTTGGACGTGGTGGCTATAGTAAGGCCTATCCTTACAAAATTGATTGGAGGAGAAATAAAATGGACCAAATTAAAACAACAGCAACAACAGTAGTTATTCTGTGCAGAGTGAGGTCCCTCCAGAGTATAGCCATGAAAGGAGAATGAGAAACTCTTACCATGTCAAAAGCTGGGCTCCAAGGTAGCCAGGTGATCAACCCTGATTGGGCGGGGAGGGCAGAAAGATGGGGACTGAAGTGGAATGGGAGGGGGAGGGGCCTCTCATCCTGGAACTATTAAGTCTCCTTCCAGAATATGTTAAGGCTTTAAATTTTTTATAACTTATTTTTAATTTTTACTTTATTCACACATACATTATTATGTTTCTTTGTATGTTCCTTACAGATGCTCTGCACACATATTACAGATTCCAGTGACGTGTTTTTATGGAATTCCCGATTGTGCAAATGAATGAAAACATAAAGTATTTGGCAGTGAAAACTTAAGGAGTGTCTGTCAGTCATCTTGTCACAGTGATGGAAACACATTTCAAAGGGACACCCACCACTGTTTTACATGAATGCTCATTTGTCACACTGAAGTTAAACATTTACCTGGTTGAAACCTCTAGTGACCAATGTAAATCCCAGAGCCACCAACTGCTTGGGACCTTTTCTTGGTCGCAGCCATAAAACTGCAGTTTTCTAGGACTCTCTCCAGAAGTCCCGTCTGCAGGGAAATGACTAAACTCCTTGTGCAAACTTCGTGGTTCCTAGTTCCGCCTTGTCAGACTAATTCTATCCAAGACATCTCCGGAGCCATCTTGTGTTTCTTTCTTATAGAGACGGGTGGAGAGAGGGCTTCCTAGAAACCTCTTGAGATGTAACATGAGAGTCACCAAAATGGCTTCTATGAATACTACCCTCTCAGGAGAAGAGCCTGTGTCCACACTCGAGTCCGTGTTATTTTCTTCTGCTCTCCTCCAAGAAACACACACTGCCACTTGGATGGGTCTTTCTCTCGGCACCGAAGCCTATATTAAAATCTCCTCAATTACATTTCCAAGTCTGCTTCACTCCGTCCCTTTTGTCCTGAGATTCTTTTCAGTGTCCAAGCTGTGAATTTTAGTTTGTCCTGAGTTGAGGGCCCCGAAAATCGAGGGGAGCTCCTCAGTGTGGGGCAGTGTGCAGCTGAGTTTCTGTTCCCCGGCCACTGACAAAGCTACCTAAAGTTCCCACTCACTTAAAGGCCCCGGGGCTTTGCGTTTCCTTTTCTCCTTTCTTTCTTTCGTTTTTTTCTTTTAACCACTTCTATTTCTTTCGTTTCTACTGCCCTGTTTAAGGCTATTTACTTCTCCTTAAGTGAATTGTGTCTACTATTTTTCAGAAAAACCATCTTGTCTACTGGTTTAAACTTTGCTGGCTAATAAGTTTATAATACCCTGCTCCCTCTCTCCCTCCCGCACACACTCTGTCTGTGCCTTCTTCCATTTCTACATCTTTCTTTTTCCCAATCAATCTTCAAGAAATGTTCCAGGTGTTTTCAATGAACCTAATTTCATTGTTTTCAGCCACCTGCTCCATGCACAAAACTCATTAGGTCTTTGTCCCCGACTCCTAACAGAAGTAAACCCTTAGGAACAGGTCACTGTCACCTGTTATTCATACTAAACGGATTGGTCACATTTAAGCTCACACTGAGAGACTGACCTAGTATGGGGCCTCAACACGGCCAAAATCACGTTTAGAAGATAACAACGTGGGATTGGTGAGATGGCTCAGCGGGTAAGAGCATTGACTGCTCTTCTGAAGGTCCTGAGTTCAAATTCCAGGAACCACATGGTGGTTCACAACCATCCACAATGAGAGCTGACACCCTTGTCTGGTGTGTCTAAAGACAGCTATAGTGTACTTACATATAATAATAAATAAATCTTAATTAAAAGAAGAAGATAACAACATTTTGTCTCATTCTAGAGAGGGGCAGAGTAAAGGGTGGAGCAAAAAGAGTAATTGACAGAAACTCTCCAACAGTGAAATGCAGAAGCGAATGAGTTGGCTAAGGCCCCTGTTCTGGAAGGATGGCATTTCTAGAAGATTCTGGGGAGGTGTGGGTGACCCTCCTCCTAATCCCTACCCCCCACCCCTGTGTGTGACTGCACTTGCCTGTTCGTCTTTGCATCATTTAAATCAAACCGATAACAGTAACTCGAAGGCTTACCCAAGTGCCGCGAGCTGTCCGGTGAAATCATCACACAGAGTGCAAAGCACGACTCTCACTTCAAAGGGAACCTGAGAATGTTTATGCTGGAGCCAATTAGGAATTGTGGTGACCCAGGGAGGAAAGTCAGGTTGTTCTGAATAATGTGTTCCAATGTGGGAAACGTTTGTATACAGTCTTTAAGAGTTACAGAACAAGGGCAAGCCACAAATCAAAGTACTTTCAGGTACTCCATAGGAATGCTGGGTAGGAGGGTATCAGCAGATCTCGAAACACTCCTTTTGCATTTTCAGATGCCACCTGATAAGAAATTCTCAGTTTTAGATGATAGAAGTCAGTGGTCTGCTAAGTTAATACATTCCAGAGATTTTTTTTTTACCTGATAATCAGTTCATTAAGTCAGATGTGGGTGGGTAAAGGGACAAGCTGGTCTAAGATAATTTTGGCTCCGGATCTGCAACATTCCCACTTGTAACAAAAGTGGGAGTTCTAATCAGTCAATCGGCCTGGTAGAATCTTTATATGTAGATGTGACTTTTTTTCCCCCCTGCTTGGAAACTTCAGTTGACACAAAGATGAAGAGAGAGAGAGTTTGGATAGCTCAGTGTTCAGCAGTTAATCTACAGGGGATGGCTGTGTGCATTTGTAACTGTGGTGAAAAATGTTGGCCACCTTGTGACATGGAATCTTTACCTGGCTACAAGGCTGGGGTGGTGTGTCTAGGCTCATCTTCAGAGTCAAAGTTCAATGGTACTTTAGTGTACCCACTTAATGTTTGTGAGTTACATTGGGTGTCAGGAGAAAACCTGCACTCAGTTCCATTTTGACTTTTTAGAAATGTCTTGCTGGCTGGTTGGGATTGTCTGTGTTCTGGATCCTTTCTCCCCAACCATGTGTAGGAACATGTGAGAGAGAGATATTCACACACAGACACATACACACACTCACACCCATACACATTCACAGAGACACACACGCTCACATACGTATCTACACACACACACACTCACACCCATACACATTCACAGAGACACACACGCTCACATACGTATCTACACACACACACACACACACACACTGTCTCTCACATGTACACACACAAGACACACTCCCTCTCTTTTCTTTCATTGTTGACATAGGGTCTCATGTGTGGTGTTTGCCTGCATGTAAGTCAGCGCACCTCGTGCATGCAGTCCCTGGGGAGGCCAGAAGAGGGTGTGGGAACCTCTGAGAATGGAGGTAAAGATGACTGTGAGCTGCTATGTGGGTGCTGGAATCAAACCTGTGTCCTCTGGAAGAGCAGCCAGCACTCTTAAACATGGAGTCATCTCCCCAGAACCTATTTAATTTTTACAAGGATTTTTTTTGAGAATTTTACACATTTCCACCTCTTCTTTTTTTTTTCCCCTTCCAACTCCTCCCATGTTTCCTGATTCCCTCTCCTACACATGACCTCTTATTTAATTATTGTTTTTCATACACAGGCATATACATACACACACGCATACACACACATACACACTCACAGGTACAGACACACTCTCACACACAGACATACACACATTCACACACATACACATTCACAGCTACACACACACTCACACACATATGTATACACACACACACACTATCTCTCACATGTACACACACAGTCACACACACTCTCACACAGACACAATTCACTCGTACACATACACACACTTACACACACACTCACATACATATACACTCACAGCTACACACACACTCACACACATATGTATACACACACACTATCTCTCACATGTACACACACAGTCACACGCACTCTCACACAGACACAATTCACTCGTACACATACTCACACATACACACACTTACACACACACTCTCATACACACAGACACATACTCTCACACACACAGACACACACACACACACAAACTCCCCCGCACTCACTCTACAGTTTGCTGAGTCTATTTAGTGTGGCTTCTGTGTGCCTGTATTTACCAACTGGAACTGGATAACCTATCTGGGGCTCTTCCCTAGAGAAGACCAATTCCTTCTAATGCAGCTATTAATTAATCATCTGCAGCTCCACATCTACAGGCAGGGCCTTGTGACATTTCCCCCATCCACACCGACATGTAACTGGTCTTATTTAGGTGGCTTTTGAGAGGGAGTCATTCTGGAGTTAGCTCTGCCCTGAGGAGAGGGAGCATACTTGCTGGCCGTGCATAAGGATGGAAATGAATGAAGGGAGGAATCACTCCGTGTTTGCAACTATAGGTGGGACAGTGCAGTCACACCTTCATGCTCCAGAATGCCTATGCCTGGTCAGTAAAGAGTGTCCATTTAACTTATCCCATTCTGTGACGGTGCCAATCCAAGCATCAACTTTTCAGTGGAAGCCTGAAATCAAGATGGTTATGTAAATTTTTTTTTTTTTTTTAAAGACAGAATTTTACTCTTGTAGCCCAGGATGTCCTGGAACTTGTTATGTAGCCTAGGTTTGACTCTATCACATGAGGATTTCCCACTGTCTCAGCCTCTGCGTGCTGGAATTATAGGTTTGACCCAGCATTTTTGGCTCCGAATTTTTAATGTTCTTGAACGTCTTGAGCAAAGAAAATGACAGTGAGGAGCATACGTTGCTGTGGTCTTCCTGATTAGATAGATACCTAGTGCCTCAGTCACTGTTTTTCTGCTTCAAAGAGACACCATGAGTCATGCAGAAGAAAGAACTTAACTGGGGGCTGGCTTACAGTTTCAGAGGTTTAATTCATTATTGTCATGGTGGGAAGCATGGTGGCACTCATGTGCTGGAGTAGTAGCTGTAGCTGAGAGCTTTACATCCTGACCCACAGGGAAAGAGAGAGAGAGAGAGAGAGAGAGAGAGAGAGAGAGAGAGAGAGAGAGAGAGAGAGAGAGAGAGCTCAAAGCCTCAAGGCCATTCATCCCTAATAACACACAAGGCCATAACTATTCCAACCAGGTCAAATGTATATTAGTTTATGGAGCCATTTGCATTCAAAACACCACACCTAGTATTCTGCATTGTTTTAATTGATTGGACACAAGAGTTCTTGAGAAACGAGTTTCTAATACCCACAGATTGACGCACTGGCTGGAGTTACAACTTTCAAATGTATAAAAGTGTTTGGAGAAAGAGATTTTTAAAATGTAAATTCTCTCTCATTCTTGATTTAACAATTTAAGATTAGAGATGAGAAAGAGTCCTAAGTAAATACTATAAACATATTTACTGGGCCAACCCTCTAGGAAGAACTGTCCAAGTAAACTCAATGGTCTTGTGTTATAGGCAATAAGAAACATTTCCTCTTCTTAGGGCCCTATGTGTCCCTCATGCCAGCCTAAATATTGCTATCTCCTGAGAGGCTCTGACAGTATCTTACTGACACAGATGTAGAGGCTCACAGCCATCCATCGAACTGAGTGCAGGGTCCCCAGTGAAGGAATTAGAGAAAAGACCAATGGAGCTTAGGGGTTTGTAGCCCCTTAGGATGAACAACAACATGAACTAACTAGTACCCTCGGAGCTCCCAGGGTCTCAACCACCAACCAAGGACTGCACATAGAGGGGTCTGATTGTTCAAGCAGCATGTGTATGGTAGAGGATTGCAAAATCGATCATCAATAGGAGGAGAGGACCTTGGCCCTGTGAAGGTTCTATGCCCCAGTGTAGGGGAATGCCAGGGCCAGAAAGTGGGAGAGGGCGGGGTGGCAGGCATGGGGAGGGGGGAGGCAACAGGGGTTTGTTTTTGTTTGTGTTTTTGTTTTTTGGAGGGGAAACTGGGAAAGGAGAAATTCGCATGTAAATAAAGAAAATATCTAAAAAAAAAAAATAAATAAATAAAAAGATTTTAAAGGTCGTTACTGTTTATAGTCCAATTTCATGACCCGTTGTTGGCAGCACCTTTGTCTGTTCTTTCTACCTGCTTTTGGAAAGTTCAGGACCCCAGCTTTTCTAAATAAGGAATAGCTCATGCATTTGTGAATTGGAAAGGCAATTTCTGTAAGTCTTGAAGGATGTGCTCCAGGAAGCAGAAGGGAGAAGATGAGCATCCTTGACAGACCAGGTCTAAAGAGCAAAGGCTGCAAAGAGCAAGCTAGGCTCAGTGAAGGTGGCACCAGCGTATGTGTTCGCCGAGGCAGCATTTGAAGCTGGACAGAAGACCTGTGATGGCCCTCAGTTTAGGGTCACTCTCCTTTACTCTTTATCCTAGGCATTTGAAGATTGAGGTGCCTACCTCGGACACAGAAAAAGACACAGTCCACACTAGTCACCAGCTTTGGTGAGACCTATCTGAGTGAAATACTTGTTCTGACATAGAATGGCCCCAGCAAATCCAGGGATCTGCTTCTTGTCCTATGGCTGACTGTTGAATTGTACCATCTACATCATGACAAGGATGATACAGTAAGACACACTGAGGCAGTAAGAGAGAGGAGTCACACCAACATAGCTTTGATCACACCATCTAATGTAACGTTAGCTGTTTTGGTTGGTATCTTACTGTGTCTGGTTTATAAAATAAACTTTAATATGGGTAAGCATGCATGCATGTGAAAATAAATAGTAGATGTTCTCTAACTAACTGTGGGTCTAAGTCTCAACAAACCTACTGTCAACTGATAATATGAGGAGTCATATGTATATTGATTATAGCTAACTTACCAACCGGACAACATTAACAACACAGTGCATTTCAGAGCACTGGCTGTTTCTCCCTTTTCTTTTTCTCCTACAAACGGGGCTTATGTTTGTGTATGTGTATGTTAATGAGTCATATATGCGTGTCTGTGGATATGAAATTTGCCTGGATCTGGAGTTACAGGAGTTACATTGTCAAATGCCTGAGGTAGGTGCTGGGATTCAAACTCTGGTCCTCTGTAAAAGGAGTACATGCTTTTAACTCCTATGCACTTATCTACCCCTTTCCCCCTTTCTTGTTTTTTGTTTGTTTGTTTGTTTGTTTGAGATGGGGTCTCCATGTAGCCCTGGCTCACCTGGAACTTATATTATAGAGGAGGCTGGCCTTGAACACACAGAGATCAACCTGCCTGTGCTTCCCAAGTACTGGGCCTCTTTTTAAAAATCAATTTTATTTATTATTATTACTGTGTGTGTGTGTGTGTGTGTGTGTGTGTGTGTGTGTGTGTGTACAGGTGCATCTATGCCATGGCATGTGTATGGTGGTCAGAGACAATGAGACAGTTTTCTGGAGCCTGTTTACTGCCTTGTGCTGTAGGTTTCACAGATCAAACTCAGACCACCAGGGTTGTTCCGTAGATGATTTTACCCACAGAGCTATCTTACCAGTCCAGTTTCCTTTGTGGTTTCAATAATGACTGTGAGCATGCAGCCTCACAAGAGAGTATTGTACTGCATGCGGCCCAGGAAATAGTAAAAATTCAAAGTATGCTCTACTCTGGTTGTATACTGCTTCCCATCATCAAAAAATCTAAAAATAGGAGGATGAAAAATGAATCAGGAGCTGCCTGTATATAAGAGAGTAGGTACTTTCCATGGTTTCAGGAATTCACTAGATATGTGGGACACCCCCACCCCTGTGCACATTAGAAATTGCAATACTTCGTGGCATGTTGCAACTGTTTTGGATTTCACAAATGACATTACAGTTGGATATGACAGTAAATGCTTGAAACCCTAACACTCGGGAGGCTGAATAGGGGAGGATTTCCATGAGTTCAAGACTGGCATGGGCTTCAGAGTGAGACCTTGTCTTGATCTTCCCCCACCAAAGCCATTTATTCTCACCCCTACTTTAAAATAACAATAATTTGATGAACCACTAAATATTACTATGTAGCCTTTTAGATAGCAAAGGCCTGTGCTTCTATGCCCATTAGTAAAATAGTTTGAAAATTCCTTTTCAATGTAATTTTGTAATATTTTAATCCATACTTCTAAGAACACTGTGTGGAGGGCTGGAATCTACAGGCCATGGAAGAGTTCCGTGTACCAAATCAACAGACCTTTCAAGACCTTGTCTTTGTATCCACCATAATATTGTTCTGCTAACTTTAATAAGTATATGATTCCCATTTACAAGTCAATCCCTGTCCCCAAATTTACAGCCAGAATAAATCTTTCTCATTTAAATCTTGGTCTCAGACCACAGTAGAGCAGACCATAAGGACAGCCTTAGCTCTAGACTATTCTACAGAATGGGTTAGTTTCAAGAACACATTCTTTCTTTTCCTTTAAAAAAAATTTTTTTTAAAAAGTATATGAGTTGTCGCCTACACGTATACATGTATACCATATGTGTACCTGCTGCCCACAGAGGACAGTGGAAAGTGTTAGTTCCTCTGGAACTGGAGTGACAAATAGTTGTAAGAGCTATATGTGTGTCAGGAACTGAACCAGGGTCCTCTGCATGAACAGCAAGAGCTTTACACCGCAGAGTCATCTCTCCAGCCCCTACATGTACATCCTTTGAAGCTTAATTTTCTGCAAAATCTGTTTCCCCTTCCCAGGGAGATCCATGTGTCCCATCTTGAGCCATCCTTTTATCTTAGTCTCTGTGAGTCTGTGGATTGTAGAATGATTATCTTTTACTTAATAGGTAATAGCCACTCATAGTGAATACATATCATGTTTGTCTTTCTGAGCCTGGATTACCTTACTCAGGATATTTTTTTCTAGTTCCATCCAATTGCCTGCAAATTTCATTATGGCATTTTTTTTTTAACAGCTGGGTAATACTCCATTGTGCAAATGCACCACCTTTTCTTTCTTTCTTTTTTTTTTTAAAGATTTATTTATTTATTATATGCAAGTACACTGTAGCTGTCTTCAGACACTCCAGAAGAGGGCATCGGATCTCATTTTGGATGGTTGCGAGTCACCACGTGGTTGCTGGGATTTGAACTCAGGGCTTTCAGAAGAGCAGTCGGTGCTCTTAACCGCTGAGCCATCTCACCAGCCCTGCACCACCTTTTCTTTATCCATTCTCCGTTGAGGAACATCTAGGTTGTTTCTAGTTTCTGGCTATTATGAATAAAGCTACTATGAACATAGTTGAGCAAGTGTCCTTGTGGTAGGATAGAGCATCCTTTGGGTATATATATATCCAGGAGTGCTATAGCTTGGTCTTGAGATAGATACCCAGTTTTTTTGAGAAACTGCCATATTGATTTCCATAGTTGCTGTACAAGTTTGCATGCCCACCAACAGAGGAGGAGTGTTCCCCTTGCTCCACATCTTTGCCAGCATAATCTGTCACTTGTGTTTTTGATCATAGCTGTTCTGACAGGTGTAAGATGGAATCTCAAAGTTGTTTTGATTCACATTTCCCTGACAGCTAAGAATGATGAACATTTCTTCAATTTTTTTTTTAAAGATATTTGAGATTCCTGAAGGCTGGTGGGAATAGGAACAGGAGGGATCAGGTGGGAGGGGAAGGGATGAGGGAGGGAGAGGGTACTGGGAGAGACAACTGTGATGGGGGGGCATTTGGAGGATGATATAGAAAACTGGAAATTTTCTGGAATCTACAAGAGTGACCCTAGCAAAGTCTCCTTGTAATGGAGGATACAGAATCCAACTTGTCCATCTTCCATAACTAGACTCCCAGCAGTAGGGCTGATATTAACCCAGCCACAAAACCTTTGACCTACATTCTGTCCTGCCTGCAAGATGTGCTGAGGTAATGGTGGCACAGAATTTGATAGGGAGGCCAACAAATGACTGGTCCAACTTGAGGCCCATACCATGACACCGCCTAGATGGCCAGGAACAAGAGGCTGGACAGTCCAGAGACCCACAAAAGAATCAAACAAGACTGGCAAGAAAAAGTAAATGAAATGACTCCTAATCGTATTCTACTATACTCATAGACTTACCAATTGGACTTAACCCATTGTCATCAGAGAGGCTTCATCCAGCACAAATGCAGAGACCACAGCCAAACACTAGGTGGAGCCAGGGAACCCTGCAGAACAGGAGAAGGAAGGATTGTAGGAGCCAAAGACACCATGAGACCAAGGCCCCACAGAATCAACTTAGCTGAACTTAGTAGGGGCTCACAAGGACTGAAAGGACAACCACGGAGCCTGTATGAGTCTGAGCTAGGGTTCTCTGCATATATGTTATGGTAGCGTAGCTTGGTCTTCTTGTGGAAATTTTAATAGTGAGGGTGAGAGCTATCCCTGGAATCCCGTTCTTGCAGTCCTTTCCTTCCTACTGGATTGCCTCATCCAGCCTTGATATGAAGATCTGTGCCTAGGCAGATTGTAATTGTTTATGCCAGTTCAGTTGATAGACCTGAAAGACGTGTTCTCTCTCTGAGTCTCTCTGTCTGTCTCTCTCTCTCTCTAATGAGTGGATCTTTGGAAAAGAGAGGTGAGTGAGGAGCTAAGTAGAGAGAGGGTAAGTCTCTGTCAGGATGTAGTGTATGAGAGAATTTTAAAAATTAATTAATTAATTAAAAAGAAAAGCTTTATTTTCTTCCCAGGGATTCTGTCTTCCTAACACATTTTGTTTAATTTGAAACAAGCCCCCAAAGGGCTACAGACAGCTGTCCCAAGCACCACTGTTCTCATAGTAATGTGAACCCATCTGGATAAGCTGGTAGTTTTGTCTGACCTCTCCGAAACCAAGGTTATAGGCCGACTATGTAACTGAAAACCTTGAGCAGTAAGACAGCTGGAACACAGCTGACTCAGGGCTGAAGGGAGCAGGAAGTGTATTAAGTTGCTGCACAGTGGGTAAGGATAGATCAGGCTACGTTTTCTTGCATATATTCACCATGGTTTATGTTTAATAACATATGTTGCAGATCAGGTGATCAGAGCTGAGAGATAAATACTCTTTCTCAACATGGCCCTCCAGGACACATCTACAAACATGAAGATTTTCACACTGATAAAGATTACTGGACATCTTCCACATCATGCATCTTTATTGCAGACTTCTCATTGGAACTTAAAATTTAAAGGAACCCTTAAAGGCTAAGTGGGGTTCATTGAAGGTGTGGGAACTTTAGAGACTTACTTTGCCCAGGAAGAAACTGTAACTTACCTGTGCAGAAGATGAGCCTCTTCTGTAGCCCATCTTTTCTGAGCTCACAGGAGAGCCTGTGATTGCACTAGACTCCAGAAAGCCTCCTGCTGTGGTCAGGTATCCTGGAGGGAAGGGGCCAGAACCTCCTGCTACCCTTTGGCCTATGCTAGGGGTTGGAGACAGAGCAGCAAACATTGGGATTCCCAAGCAGTTACAAATCCCCTCCATGACTGGGGAAACAGAGCAGGAAAGGAGCTGTCTCCTTTGAAGTGAGCCCCAGGATGTGGTGTATGAGAGAATTCTAAAAATTAATTAATTAATTAAAAATAAAAACTTATTTTCTTCCCAGGGATACTGTCTTCTTAACACATTTTGTTTTGTTTGAAATGAGTCCCAAAGGGCTATGGATAGCTGTCAGGACTGACAGGAAACCAGGCTGGGGAGTGGCAGGAAACTGGCTTGAGTTGAGACCAATGGAAACATCCTAATGCTGAAGTTTGGGGGGAGGTAGAATTAAGTTTACCCAAAAAGATCTTCCTACCTGCAAATGTCCATAAGAAAACATGAAAACCATGTGCTTGGTGACACAGTGGAGGCCTGCTGGATATATAAACTGAGGACACGACTACTCCAAGGTATGGGTCAGGGGAAGATTTTTTATTGTAGATATGAGGGAGTGTACTGCCAGGGGCCTCTGTAGAAGTCCAGAGCAGGGAAAGAAAGTAGCAGACTGGCCATGCTTTGAGGGAAAGGGAGAGGGAGAGGGACAAGGAGAGGGACAGGGACAGAGACAGGGGGAAGGGGAGAGGGAGAGGGACAGGGGGAAGGAGAGAGGGAGAAGGAGAGGGAGGAGGGGAGGGGGAGGAGGAGAGGGGGAGGGGGGAAAATAAGGGAGAGGGGAAGAGGGAGAGGGAAAGGAAGAGGGGAAGAAGGAGAGGGGAAGAGGGAGGAGGAAGAGAGAGAAGAGGGGTAAAGGGAGGAGGAGGGGAGGGGAGGGAGAGAAGGAGAGGGAGAGAGGGAGAGAGAGGGAGAGAAGGAAAAGGAGGGAGAGAAGGAGAGGGAGGGAGAGGAGAGGGAGGAAGGGGGAGGGGAAGACAAAACAGAGGACTAAGAGGAGATCAGACCAAGAGGAATGCATAGCAGAAATGGTGGGGTTCTGTAGGAGTGAAAAGCTGGGGAAAGAGAAGCCCATGAACAGGGCAAGTTTAGGGTAGTGAGCAGGGTAAGAAGAACTGAGATGCAGCAAACATTTTGGTATTATGCTAATAAGGCACCATGGCTGTTTTTCCTGAGTTTCTTTTGGAGGGGACACTGGAAAGACCAGAGGCTTGTGCATAGAATGCTGTAGAAGGCTAGCAAAGCAAACTTCTGTTTAGCAGTGAAAGCGTATCTGCTTTGGAGCAGCGCACTGGGAACCTCAAGAGTGAGAACCTCAATGGGGAAGGTCAGTGGGTGTTTCTTAGTGGGTTCAGCTCTGAGATAGTAATGAGAGAGAGGTATTTAGTGAGAAACACTCGACACCCATTATGGTAATTAGGCTCTATAATGAGGCGTGTGACCATGCCTCGGGTGAATTTGCACTGATGCTCTGCTGTTCCTTACATTTGTGGTAGGAGTGGAGGGATAATGGGAGGGGTGAGGCATCCCCATTGAAAAGTGGTGAGAGACAGGAGAGGGAGCCAATCAGAGGAAGGTAGGTCACTCTGATTTGCTGTGTCTCGCCCTGACCCCTAGTTCTATTCCCCTTCCTTTGATTCTTATCTCTTACGAGGAAAGTAACCTCATCCATACATACTCCTGTTTCTTTGGTAGTCTGTCTCACCATAGGCTAATTGCATGGAGCCAAGTGATTGTAGACAGAACGGGATGAAGCCATGAATTAAAATAAATCTGAATTCCCTCAGGTTATTCCTACCATGAATTTAGTCATATTTATGAAAAAACACAACCCTCAAGGAAAGATTAGTGAATGGAATTGAGAACATGGGGCATATAATCACTATGGTTGATTTTCCATGGCCAACTTGACTATATTTAGAATCATCACAGAAGTACACCTCTATGGTAGTGTTTGCAGAAAGGCTAAACCAAAGGGAGGATTTTCTCTAAGTGTGAGGGGCTCCACGTCATGGGCTGGGGCCCTGGACTAAGTAAGGAGAGAAAGTGAGCAGAGTCATTGTTCATTGCTCTCTGTGTCCCAGCTGTGGGTGTGACATGGCCTTGTGCTCCTGCCACCATGTCTTCCACACCACGATGGAAGTCAATGAACCTCTCCTTCCACAAATGGCTTTTTGTCAGGCATTTTGTCACAGCAGCACAGTAAGCAGCTGGGGTGTGGCTTGTTCTGGCATTATGTCTGGTTCAGCTTTAGAAAATGAATTAGTGCAATCTCCATGCTCTATATAACAAGTTCAGTAGAAAAAAAATGACCGAGTTTCGTAGTTTAAATATTAAAACCTCGAGATATACTAGGAATATAAAAGAATATCATTAACTTGCTAAGTGAATTAGGAGAAGCTGTTTTAAATGTCACCCTCCTAGGCAAGAAGATTGAACCTGTCCCACTAAGATGTGAACAAAGTCAACAATGTTTTAGCTTCTTTTATTCAATATCTTATTCGGAATCTCCTTCAAGAAATGAAATAAAAGGCAAACTAAGGGGAGAAGAAAAACACAACTGTTTTGCTTCATAGACAACAACAACATCATTGTTTCCATTAAAAAAAAAACCAAAGAATTCATTAAAAACAAACAAACAAACAAACAAAATAAAACCAAAAACTACCAGAGCTATTTAATCTCAACAGGAGTATAGGGGTCAAAGCTAGTATGAAGTTTTATTTACTTTACCAGTCATCAGTTTAAAATTAAAATTAAAAGCACAGAATGATTCAGAGTAGCAGCAAAAGCATGAAATAGCAGGGCGAAAACCAATAAAACACACAAATCCTGTATGCCACACGTTAATGCACAAACTCTGGCTAAAGATATCACAGGAGGCATAAATAATGGTGGCATGCTCATGAGTGGGGAGGTTGGATGTTAGTGTGACATCAGTTCTGCCCAGATGAACCTACAGACTCAATAAAATCCAATTTGAAACCCAGCAGGGTGCTTTGTTATAGAAATAAATATCCTGAATCTGTGACTCATGGAGAAAGGCAAAGGAAGTAGCATGCCCGGTTTTGAGACAGAAGAACAATGCTGGCAGACTCTGTGAAGGGCCCTGGTCTCAGAGTGCTGAGACAGAAGACTGCCACTAAGCTGGACAAAGTGAGTTTGTCTCCCAGACAAAGTGAGGATACTGGAAATCCAGTGTCTGCAGTAAGCCACTTGCCTGATACTCTCGATAGCTGTTTGACCAGAGTCTGAGCATACCCGTCACACCGTAGCTGAGGGACCTCCAAAGCACTTCACTCTGGGTTTTATTTCTTAGAGCCAGTGGGTCATTGAATGTAACTGTTGATTCCAGAAGAAATGAGGACATGATCTTGAGTTGTTCAGATCTTTCCTTGACTCAGGACATGATATTCTATGCGCGTTTTTGTCCTAGAATTGATCAAGATAGGGATGGTCTCAATTGGCTGAGGCTCTTGAAAGACCTGCTGTATAGACTCACAACACCTCATCTTAAGACTCCCCACAGAGCTGTAGTAACTAGGATAACATGGAGTTGGTGGAAAGACAGGCGTCACTCAATCAGAGGAGTAGAGGTTCCAGATACTCATGCATATGTGTGTGGTCAACAGATGCCTGATAATAGCAGATACAGTTTAACGGAGAAAATTTGTCTTTCCAAGGAAATATGTGGGAATTTGGACATCTATAAGTAAAAAAGAGCATTAAACTTAACTTGTGTTTCTATACAGAAGAATCAACTAAAAATGCGTCATAAACTTAAATGCAAAACAAACCCAGAAAAAAATCTTTGTGGTTTTGGAGTATGCAAAGATTTCCTTGATACGATACTATTGGTATAAAAAAAGCTGATAATTTGGACTTTAGCAGAGGCAAAAGCTTTGGGGTTGGGAATGAACTCAGTTGGTAGAAGGCTTTCCTAGCATGAGTGCCATCCTGAGTTCAAGCCCCAGCACTGCATAAAGTGGTGACGGGGCATCCCAGTATTTGGAAAATGGAGATAGGAGGATCAGAAGTTCAAGGCCATCTTTGACTATGTAGAAAGTTTAAGGCCAGGATGGGATACTTGAGGGCCTGTTTCAAAAACAAAAAGCCAATTGTAGTTTGCTCTTTTGAAATACTGCCATGAACAGATATTTTCTCCAGGACTTGAAGATGGATATAGTACCAAACACTCAACAATAGTGAAATGACCCGAGTTAAAAAGAGAAGATATTTAAAAATATCTCATCAAAGAAGATATACATAGTAATATGATACACATAATAATGAAAATATCAAGATGGCAGGAGGAGTATGAAGGGGCAGAAAAAGATCTAAAGGGATAGGGGAGGGAATAAAAGAAGAAAGAGAAGGAAAATCATCACATGTTTATCTCATATGCATGCAGTATGCTCTCTCTCTCTCTCTCTCTCTCTCTCACACACACACACACACACACACACACACACACTCACACATACACACACCAATTTGGGTATGGAAGAAGGAGATCAGTGTGAGGAGGAGGAGGGGACTAGAAAAAATAGTTGAAGGTTAAAGTGTGTACATACGTGTGTAAAATATAATAATGGAACCTACTATTTAGTACAAAAATTAATTTCAAAAGATGCCCAGTATCCATTTACAATAGAGGAGTCACAGTGAAATTATATACCTATTAGAATATATCAGCTCCCAGTCTGCATGCTGGCATAAATCTTTAAACCCAGCTCCCAGGAGGCAGAGGCAGGAGAATTGAGAGTGTGAAGCCAGCCTGGTGTGCATACGGAGAGTCTGTCTCAGAGAACCCACAGCTGGGGAAGTGCTGTGGTAGAGTTCTTGTCAAGAAAAAAACATGCAGGGTGCAGACAGGAAAACAGGTACAGAGACTTTGAGAGACATTTTGAATTCCTTGAAGTGTAAATATTGTTAAAATAGATGTCTCAAGTTGTCATAGTCTTTTTTTAAAAAAAGATTTATTCATTGTTATATATAAGTATGCTGTAGCCGACTTCAAACACACCAAAAGAGGGTGTCAGATCTCATTAAGTGGGGGTGTGATTCACCATGTGGTTGCTGGGATTTGAACATAGGACTTTCGAAAGAGCAGTCAGTGCTCCTACCCGCTGAGGCTAAGAATATAAATTTACTTCAGCTAAACCCTGTACATGGTTGCTAGAGTAGTTATATGCCCAATTGCCTCAAACAGCAGACAATTCCAAACCACTCCAACTGAGTTAACAACTGGGACACACCCATAGGAAGAAATACTAAACAGTAAAAATATATATGAGTTAAATAGGATCTCAATCACAGATGCTAAGAAAAAGAACATAAACTAAAATAGAAAATAGAAAAAAATCAATGAGGGGGTTGCTAGGATCTGGGCTTGAGGGCAAGGGGCTGTGTCACAAACAAACATATTTTAGAGGGCAGATTACACAAGAGCTTTGCTCTGGTGGTGGCTACATTCTTGTCAAACATCATGAAACTATAATAAAATGCCAAAGTTTACGTCCTATGAATTGCACTTTGGTAAATTGACTTAAGAAAACGTGGCAGTGTCATTTTCACACGTGTTTCCTGTGAGTCTATTCTGAAAACACCGAGGAAAGGCACCCGTTCCCAAAGCAACAGCCACATACCTTGTGTGCATGTCGGCTGATGACAGCATCTCTCAGTTTACCTTTCTGTTCGCCACACAAAGCTTAAACAAGGATCTGCATAGATCCTCCATCACACAGATCTACAGAACAGCGTTGCTGCGATCTCTCACTTTGTATGGTCATGACATCATCTTGGAAGATATAGAAAATGTCTATTTGGGATAAAATTTAAATATTATTTTGCACATCTCTAAAATATTCTCTCACTCAATTTTGTGGCGAACAGTTTGGTGGTGCATCCAGCACTGAGGAGGTAGAGCCAGGAGGATCCAAGATCAGCCTCTACCACACAGCAAGTTTGGATCAGCCTGGGCTACATGAGATCCCAGATCACACAACAGAACAGGGTCAGGGAAATGGTTCAGTGGTAAAGGCGTTTGCTGCCAAGGCCGACAACTGGAGTTTGATCCCTGGAACCCACATGATGGAAGGAAAGAACTGACTCCCGCAAGTTATCTCCTCCCTGCCAAATGCACAAACAATAAATACATGCTGTTAAAAATTAAAAACCACATACACACACACACACACTCACACACTCACACACACACACACACACACACACACACACACACACACACACACACTCTCACACACACACACACACAATTCCAGTTTTCCCTGATAATGTCTCCAATTGCCTATCCAGACTCAATTAACAATGATGTATACCCAGAAACTGCCCAAAGTTCAAATGTTTGTGGTTTCTGTCCTCTCAGAAGACGTACTTCATCAAAGCTGTACTTAAGGCAGTACTTGATGTATTGGTGTTAAGAATGAAAAGCACAGGGCTGGAGAGATAGCTTGGTGGCTAAGAGCACTGGCTGCTCCCCCAGAGGATTTGGGTTTAATTCCCAGCACCCACGTGGTGGCTCACAACCACCTGTAATTCCAGTCCCAGGCTATCCAATGTTTTCTCTTAGCCTCCAAAGGCACCGGGAGGCACATATTGGCACACAGACACAAATTCAAGCAAAACATCCACACATATAAGGTAAACAAACAAAAGTTAAAAATCTATTAAAAATTAAAAAAAAAACCCTCAAAAATCTGAGGATCTGAAAGCACAAGAGGGACATGGACTTTCAGAGTGATTTCTGCAGCTTCTCTGAAGCCCACGTAGGTGACATCAAGTATCAGGAGGACAGGACATGAAGAGCCAGCCAGGACAGAGTATGAGAGTCAGTGTAGGTGGGGGACAGTGTAGTGGATTAGAAGAATTTATAATTGGAGTCACTTAAACACGGTGTGTAGGTGGCAAATGTCCAGAGGCGAAGTAAAGGCCAGATTCCAGGAACTCAGACTAAGACTGGACTGTGAAAGATAGAATTTCCTTCCTGGAAAAAGCTCTTTCTATAACACAGGGCCTGAACTGGTCCAAACTGCCATTTATTGAACCCTCACTATGCAATTTGGTCTTGGCTTATACTAAGACATTTGCTTATGTGACACATCTGCACGCCCATGTTATGACTTATTTTACAACCAAGGAGAGCGAGCAAGTAGCAGGGTCAGGAGGGGAACTCAGATCCTCATCCTAGTACCTTTACCTTAGACACACTGTCCTGCATCCTAGGAAGACCCACTCAGCCTTTCGAATCCTTGGCTCTTGAGCACATTTTCCAGACTTCTAAAGTCTCTTTCACCTCTTCAGATAGTTCTTCCAGTCTTTCCATGGGACCCTTCTCCCTCCCTAGATCTTGACGTATTTCTCCAATTTGCCTTAAATACATGTATGCATACACACACACACACACACACACACACACACACACGTGTATGTGTGTGTATATGTATGTGTGTGTGTGTTTACAAGTCACAGCAGTGTATTTAGATCAGAGGACAACTGGAAGGAGCTTCTCTCTTTCAACAGGATGCTAGGGACAAAATAACCACACCTTAAGTTTTTATAGAGAGCATCATTATCCCTTGAGCCATCTTGCCAGCCCCACTTTGCTTTCTGAAGCCTATGTACCATACTCCTTTGCAGCAGACTCATTCCTTCACATGATATCATTTTTCTGGACATGGTAGCACCCTCTTTGGTTCAATGGTTCTTGCTAAATTGAGCTGTGTGTGTGTGTGTGTGTGTGTGTGTGTGTGTGTGTTTCTCCTTTCAACAGTGAAAGTTCTCACATCTCTGTAATTGCTCTTATATTTGAAGTGGGGATTTTTTTTCTTATCAAGGTCATTTAATCATTATCCAAACACAGATAGATCTACAGACTAGGCTGACTCGCTTTAAAATTTTATCGTCTGTGAAGTTTAAAACAAAAGCCTCCCGCCCAATAGATTTAGAACCTTACAACGGAAGTCCGCCAGATTGTACATCTTTTAAAAACATTTATACAGCTGTGCCAATCAACTTTCCCTCTTTGTGACTGAAAACCTGAAGAGGAAAAAAAATCAACTTCTAAGAAAGGCTCATTTTGGCCCCTGGTTTCAGTCAATGTTTGTCTGGCTCTGCTGCTTTATATTATGGTGAGGAAGGAAGAATCCCATAGTTGGGTACCACAGGTGGATTACCTCAACGGGGATGTGTGTGGGGAGAGAGGAGGAGAAAGAGAGGGGCGGGTGAGCAGGAGTGAGTGTATCTAGTGACAAGCCATATTGTCCAGGCAAGTCCCCTGTGACCTACTTCTCTTCCAATTAGACTCCTTTTCTCAACAATGCCACCAAATAATGAATTAATTCATAGTTCAACCAAATGATAAGAGTCCTTGTGACCCAATTATTTCTAAAAGACTGTCAGTCATCAACCAAGATTGTAATCTATTAAGAAAACATAATAAACAAAAGCCCGTTTCAGTGTTAGGGTAAAACCAAGGGCCTTAAACCACACCATTGCTTTGGCCTTTGGTTCTGTGATATAAGAACTCAGCCACAGTATGAACAGTTAACTTCTTGAGTGAGCAGTCTTAAAGACTAACATTGCTGGTATGTGCATCCTTGAAGTCCATATACATTTAGAATAGCATCAACTTGTCTTGAAATACTCTTATGGTATTTATATTTTCTTCTATTTAAGCCTTTGATGGAACTAAATTCTAATTGAAATCATAATTGGCAAGAGCACCAAAGCGAAAACAAACGCTACCTTTGGTCCACACTGTGCCTCTATATGAAGTACATGTCCATAAGGCACACCCCTACCCACCCCTACACAGGTCACACATACATAAGACACACCTCACTTACCCCTACACAGGTCCCATTCATACACACAGTACTTAAAGAGTGCTAATGAACAGCTAAGCCCTGTGCTTCCTCTTTATTCTTTCATTTATTCAATAAAACTTTATTGAGCATTTATTATGTGCCTCATATAGCTCTACACTACATGTGCACTGATGACCATATGGTCCAGTGAGGTCTTTAAATATCAAAGACTATGTTTATGATGCTAGATCATAACTGACAGAAAGTGCTGGGACTAGTGGGTTTTGTTTGTTTGTTTGTTTTGTTTTGGTTTGGTTTGGTTTTTTATGAACCTAAAGAAGTCTTTATGAACTTTTCTAATATAACCTTAGTTTACAAGTTAAAAACAAACAAAAGTAACAGTACATATAAAACCAAGTTTTATAATATAGTCATACTTAATAACTGGACACATTTCTCATAAAACAATGACTTGAGGCTTAGTTCTGGTATAGTATACTTCCAAATAGCAGTTCAGTTAGAAGCCATTCTTAATTAAAATATGCTACAAAGAACTGTTCATAAATTCTTTGAACTTCTCTATAGTTGAATCTCTCTACTTTTGAGTAGGGCTTCTAACCAGGGCAGTTTGATGGGGCTGATGTGTGTGGGTCAGTCCTAAAAAGAACTGCAGTTTCTCCTGGCTTAGTGCTTGATTGCTCGCTTTGGAAGAAGCCTGCTGTGCCATTGTGAAGATATTCATGCAGCTGTGCAGATGCAGCCTGTGTGGACGTCTGTATCTTCAAGAGGGACTGACACCTCTTACTAACATACAGCCAAGAAACCCGCCCCAAGAAACAGCCATAGGAGAGTGCCCTTGAAAACAGGTACTCTGCACTAGCCAAGGGCTGAGGGAGAGGGACCACTTGCAGCCCCCATTTTGGCAGGAACCTCATGAAAGATAGGGAGGCATAGGTAGGTATTCAGCTAAGCCAATCCTTAATTCTAATTCTAGTTTAGACAATGTTCTAAACTACTGAATTACACAAGCTAAGATACATAAGGGGTATAAAAAAGATACAGATCTTGCTTTAGAGATAAATATACATGAATTGATGGATGCAAAACCTGTGGAGATATGATGAAAATAAGAAAGGTTCTCTGGGCAAGCAAAGAAGAGCCCTAGACTGAACCAGACAGCAGGGGATTCGGGATAATTTCTTTTCTCCTTTGTGTTTTGGCTTTTGTTTTATTTTGGTTTGGTTTGGTTTTTGGTTGTGGTTTGTGGTTTGTAGTTTTTGAGACAGGGTTTCTCTGTGTATCAGCTCTGGCTGTCTTGGAACTTGCTCTGCAGACCAGGCTGGCCTGGAACTCATAAAGATCCACCTTCCTATGTCTCCTGAGTGCTGTGTGTACCACCACTGCCTGGCTCTGGAAATTTTCTTAGAAATGATCGATGAGGGCTGGGGAGAAAGCCTGAAAGTAAAGCACTTGCCACACAACATAATGACTGAAATTTAATCCCCAGAACCCATGTACAGCCGCTAGATATGGCCACTGCCTATAATCCTGGCACTCAGGGGACAGGCTGGGTAGCTAGTCTAGACACATTGATTAGCTCCTATTTATAATGAGAGATTCTGCCTCAATAAATAAAGTGGAGAACACCCAAGAAACACATCCAATGTCAACCTCAGGCCTCCACATGCAGGCACACATACAGACACGCACACATACAGACACACACACACACACACACTCATATGTACATATACTTTCAAACATGCACATACATATGCACACACATTACATACATATGCAACCCTATTCTTCAAAAAAATGACAACCTGTGTGTGTGTGTGTGTATGTGTGTCTAACTCCGTGACAAAATTATTTCCCAGCACATGCAAGGCTCTACTTTCAACCCACAGAACTTCCACATATAATAAATAAGTAAATAAAGTCTGAGTAAATCTAACCAGGTAGATAGTGTGCCTGATATTAAGCTGCTGCCCTTTCACTCCAAGCTACCGTCTGCTTCTGTGATTCTGGATCCGGGACTGTGTGGACTTTTTCCATCAGGATCTGTCTCCTAAGAGCATTATAGTGAGACTTCAGGCTGAAGGGGAGGAATGGATTTCTCTTGTCAGTCTGTTTCCTGCTCCTGCTTGTGAGAGCCAATGTTCTAATGTTACTGAAGACCTCAGGATCTAAGCCTGGGTAGTTCTAACAGCTTAAGCTATGCCACCCATCCCCAACAGACCAATTACAGAGAGAGGTGAGAGTGAGATGCTGAGAAAGGAGGTGTATTCAACTATCATAATTTAACTAATTCATCATAAAAGAAAAAAAAAAACGTTTCAACAGATAAAAAATGAAACACCATAGGAGAGATTATTGTGAATAGTTGTATGTCAGTACGTTTGATATTGTCTAAGAAATGGACAAAGTTCTAGAAACACACAAAATACCCAGACCAAATCATGGATCAGAACATCTGAATAGAGCTTTACTAGGCGAGGAGTTTACTTGGCAACGAAAAGCCTCGCAGCAGGGCTGGAGCGATGGCTCAGGGGTCAACAGGACTAGCTGCTCCTCCAGAGACTGCTTGATCCCCAGAACCCACACAGTGACTCATCCATTTGTAACTCTGGTTCCAGGGACTGGATCCCTTCTTCTGGCCCCCGTGGACACTGTAGACATGTGGAGCACAGACATACATGCGAAACACTCATACCCATAGAAAACAAACAAACAAACAAACAAACAAAAAAAAAACTCAGCCAAGACAAGCCTAGGACTGAATGGCTTCATTGATGAATTCTGCCAAAGATTAGGAAAGAAATAATGTCAAACAACTGATGGAGAGATATGGCTAAAGATTGTCCCTGTGTCACAAAGGCATTTGTAAGAAGGACAGGAAGGATGAGAAGAGACTTCTATTCACATACTGGTAGGAATGCAGTATGGCAGTTCCTCTAAAAATGAGAAACAACTACCACATGGCCCAGCGATTCAGCTGCTCGATAGGTATGCAAAGGCATTACAGGCATTATACCTAGGAGATATTTGTCTTCTCATTTCACTGCAGCCAAGAAAGCTAAGCTATGAAAATCACATAGGCACCTGTGTGAACATCATAGTATGTACCTACACACAATTAAGATAGGTACGACATCACCAGATGATATAGTCTTAGGATACCACCATTGGGAGCTGTACTACAGAGTTCACCCTGAGCCCCCGAGAATAGTCTTATCATATCAATAGAATGTAATTGAGAAATGTTTTTTTTTTAATTTTTCTTTTAATTTTATGTGTATGAGTACACTGTAGCTGTACAGATGGCCTTGAGCCATGATGTGGCTGCTGGGAATTGAACTCAGGATGACCCTGCTTGCTCCAGCCCTGCTCGCTCCAGCCCCGCTGGCTCCAGCGTAATATACTGTAGCTATCTTCAGACGCACCAGAAGAGGGCGTCAGATCTCATTACAGGTGGTTGTGAGCTACCATGTGGTTGCTGGGATCTGAATTCAGGATCTTTGGAAGAGCAGTCAGTGCTCTTACCCACTGAGCCATCTTGCCAGCCCAGAAATGTTCTTATCATATTAATAAAATGAACTATGAGAATGTTCACCTTACTTTAATGTTTTACTTTAGTGTTTAGTCACATATATAGATACATATGTATATATGTACATACATACACACACACACACACACACACACACACACACACACACATATATATATATATGGGTGGGGAGGGTTGACAGGATCGATAGTTTTTCTTCATTTCCCCAAATTATTTTCTGAACCTCCATGCATGTTTTCAGTGTGCTGTGACCATAGCCACAGTCACACAGTCACATGCCTAGAAGAACTGGCATAATTGTAAATGAATAAATGCTATATGCATTTTTATCTTTATGTCTATGTTCGATGTGTGCATGCATGGACATAGTTGTATCTAGATCTATATTTATACAAAGAGATTTAGATATGGATCATCTTCTTGAAGAGCAAAGAGTGCATCCAAATTTGGTCCCATGTCCTGTGGTAGTACAATGTCCCCTAACAGGTAGCTCTCTGTGGCTGCTTAGCATCCCTGGGGTCCTGTCATCTCTGCCTGCCGCAGTCCTTGCATCACACAGGTTACAGTGGGATTCGGATCTGTGGCCTCAGATTCTATAGAAATTGTTGGAAAGTTTGTGGCATCTATAAAAGTTTAGAACAAAGAAGTTTACAAAGAAAGTTCTTGAAATACTACCAGCAATGAGGCTCATAACTCTACCTTTGCTGTCTTGGAGGTAGGGACTACAGACTGACTGGACAGTTGGACAAAACCTGAGGAGAGGGTGTAATTGGGGGGGGGCATTATCATAGGCAGTGGTGGGGTGGGGTGGTAGGGAATACTATCAATCAATCATAAGCACGGAAAGTCTGGCTGAAAGTGACCAAAAGCTGCCCCCCACCCCGCCCCATACCCTGCCATCACGACTTCTTTAAAAGCGAACTCCAGAGCTTCCTCCCAATTCGTAGTGAACAGGAATAAGTTACTAAGTTTGGCGATCTCTTCAATGGCACTGTGCCTACAAACCGAAGGTCAGCTTTGATCTTTGAAGCTTTGTATAGAAACTTCAATGCTGGAAGAAATGTAAAGAGCCCACGCACCGAGGAGCCTCTCTAGGTAGCTCTAAGTGCTGTAGGAGAGCACGAGACCATGAAGACATTGCTTAGACCTACATAGGTATGCACATTCTCATCTTCCCCATTGGCTTCACTACAGGGGCCAGTGGGAGGACTATAGACTATCTGGAGCTTTGCTGGAGGGGATTGCATAGTTATATGATATGGGCTTGAAAATACCTTAAGGTTGGAAAGAATGGCATGGGACCATGTAGAATAACCAGCAAAAATTACTGCTTCATGTACAGTAAGGATAAGTGTTGATTTTTGCCAGCTCTATATAAATAACATGTGTGTATATGGAGACATGTTGAATGGAGGTCCTCCATCCACTAAAAAAACCTTTTGAGGAACACTGTTTGTATTTAGTTCTTTGCTTTTTCTGAGATTGTGAATTTTTTTTTTTTTTTTAAGGTGCAAACTTTGGCTACTCGACACTGAGTTTTTCTGAGACTGTTGTTCTTTGGGAGAAATTGTTGATCAGCTATTGTGACATAAAAAGATATAACCTGGGATGGAAGGAAACTGCCTTTTAAATGGAATAAATAAACAAGGGGTTGATTACTGCACCAGGGAGACACTCATCAGATGAGCAGAACCATGGAAGAATTTCCGGGGAGGAGATTCTCTGTGCAAATGATTGCTCACTTGATCGGACTATCCACATAAAGTCCTGAATACAAGAAAAGCTTCCAGATCTGTTCTGGTACAGCCCGGAAATCTCTCCTGAGTCAGAAACCCGCAGTCTCTCAAGCTGTTTTGTTCACCGCCTCGAGGAAAAGCTCTCTATCTGATTTTCAGTAGTGACTTGGCAAAATCCCAAGAGATCCCACTCTGAAACAACAGAGGGGCAAGCGAGGCTCTCAGAGGAGCCAGGCCCTTTTTTCTTTAACCTGCGATGACTTCTATCCTCACCCCTAGGATACTGTTCTCTTCCCTTCCAAATGCCTCAGCTCGGAAACTGTTCTTGATGGTGTTAATTATCTTTGTTTTCTGGGTTGTCTTCATGGCTTCAAAAGACCACACAGAGGTAAGAATTGTTTCCTATTCCATAATTTCCCGGGGAGGGTCAGAGCGGCTTCACTTGAATGCTACTCTTTGTAAATGCAAAAGGTGAATGATAACAGCACTCTCATCCTAGCAAGGCACTGTAAGAAGGATCTCTATTTGACACCGCTCCCTTGCATAGTATATGTACATATGCAGTTCTTGTTACTTAAGTGGTAGTTGGATTTGTGCCTCTCCTTACTGTTGGGCATTGCCACCTGCCTCAGCATTATCTCCTGCTATAGCCTCGGAGGCTATAAACCCACCATCTCTGTTTCAGTCCCCTTCCTCAATCACAAAGGTTTTGCTATTCTTTGTATAGTTCACTTAGTGTTGCTTGGATTTTCCCTTTATGCAGTCTTATTTGACTAGACTCTCCATTTCTCCTCTCCCCAGTCATCTGATTGCCCAGATGTTATCTTCTTGACACTGACGATGCAGCTCCCTCTCCACCTCTGGATTTCTCTTTCTCGACTAGACATCTTTTTCACAATAACTTTTGCTTGCTACTACTACACTGTAGGATTTAACAACTCATTACAACCATTGATTGCTGGTCTATCCCTGCTAACATATGGTAACCTCTAAGACAACGAGGACTTTACTGTGTACTTACTGGTGCCATAAGCCCAGGTCAGACCCATAACAGATGCTAGACAAATAACTTCTTAGAAAGGTGTGTGTGTGTGTGTGTGTGTTTGTGTGAGAGAGAGAGAGGGTGGGGAG
>NW_022196906.1:42358173-42370860 GCF_008632895.1 Mastomys coucha | reverse complement strand
GAGAGAGAGAGAGAGAGAGAGAGAGAGAGAGATCTGACTCAGGTAAGAAATAACAATGGCCTGAGAGAAGGCACCAGGAGGGAGAAAAGTCAACTAATTTAAGGCAGGATTTGTAACCAAACGCCACAGGCTCACATCTTGGCAATTACAGAGACCAAAAAGTACAACCCAGCCATAAAAGAGTAGAGAAAGAAACACCTGTTGCATGTAAGGAGATGCTGGCATTGCTTGCAAGGCACTGTTCTCTCTTGGGCACGTGAGGAGTTTACTTGAGAAGCCTATTCTTCTTTAGACAGAAAAGTCCGTGCAGACACAGGCATAGTCTTGGATTTCCCCAGTTTAAGATGAACATTTCTGAGCATGTTCAATGTAGGTCCTAGGTCAGGTGTCCAAAAAAAGGGAAGATGGTGGACATGACCACCTCTGGGCCTGTGCAGTTTAAACACTGTAATAGGCTATTTCTACTCCATACTACCTTTAGGAAAGAGTCAGAATGACTTGGTGAGCCTGGCGGACTTCTCAGAAGCTTCTTTAAGGAAACAAACCACTCTGCAGGTGCCTGGAGTCCTTTAGAACAGATGGAAGCTCTCTCCTCTGTAAGCAGAGGAGTTTGCCCCTAGTGTTGCCTCCTAGTAACTGGGTGATGTGGAAAACACCCATAATTCCAGCACTCCGGAGGCTGAGGCAAGAAGATCCTGCACTCGAAACTAGGTCTTGGCTACTTAATAAATCTGAGACCAGCCTGGGCTACATAGTGAATTTGATGCTAAATTGGGGCATGACAAACCTATTTCAAAACAAACAAATAAACAAACAAACAGTACCCTGGTGTATTAGGGTTCTCTAGAGAAATAGAACTTATCGAATCAACTTATCATCTATCTGTCTGTCTGTCTATCTATCTACCTACCTATCTATCTATCTACCTATGTATCTATCATCTATCTATTAAGAGGATTTACTATAACAGCTTCCAGGCTTCCAGCCAGTCCAACAATGGCTATCTACCAACGGAAGTTTCAAGAATCCAGTAGTTGTTCAGTCTATGGGGCTGGATGCCTCAGCTGGTCTTCAGTATATGCTAGAATCATAAAGAAATAGGCTCTAATGCCAGTGTAAGAACAGATTTGCTATCCAGAGCAAGAGCAAGCAGGGAGAGAACAAGCATCCTTCTTCCATTTCTTTTATGTAAGCTGCCACCAGAAAGTATAGCTCAGATCAAAAGACTCAGATTAAAAGTGTATCTTCCTACCTCAAAGGTCCAGATGAGAAATGGGTCTTCTCACTTCAAATGATTTAATTAGGAAAAAAGACCCCTCACAGGTGTACCTAGCCATTGGGTTTTAGTTAATTCCAGATGCAGTTGACAACCAAAAATAGCCATCGTACATGGGATAAGAGACAGACTGCCAATGAAATGAACACAACAAAAAGAGTTGTTTGTTGCTTTATCTTCTTTGCAGTAGCAGTTAATCTTATTAGTTAGAGCACAACTGCACTGAATATGTTATGTTTCTAGTAAGACATGAAAGAGCACAAGCAGATAGGGGATTAAGACGATATATACAGGGGCTGGGGGGACGATGGCTCAGTGGGTAAAGTGCTTGCTCTGTAAGCATGAGAACCTGAGTTCCAATCTTCAGGACCCACATAAAGCTGGCATTGTAGCACTGCATGTCTGTAATCCCAGCATTCCTACAGGGAGATGATGCAGGCAGAGACAGGAGAAACCTAGCCGCCCACAGCCCAGCTAATCTAGCGTATAGATCAGTGAACAATAAGAGACCCTGTCTCAAAACAAGGCATAGGGAGAACTGACAGGTTGTTCTTTTACACATGCTCTATGTACACATGCTGTATGTGATGGCCACATGTGTCACATGTGCATGTGTGTGCATGTGCATATACATACTCACACATGTACATGCACACAGTCACACTTTGCACGCATGTGCACACACACAGAGACATACACAGAGATAAAGAGAGAGAGAGAGAGAGAGAGAGAGAGAGAGAGAGAGAGAGAGAGAGAGAGAGGAGAGAGCGGTATGGCAGGGGTCTGGGGTGCAGAGCAAAGATGTGGGCAGAGGAAATCTTCTCTGCTGTACCCAGATGAATTCTTAAAGGCTTCTGTGTGAGCCATGACCCCAGTCTGCAGAAGTAGACATTTATGGGGTCACTTGAATCCTTTCGTCTCTGTTCCATCTTGACTCTGGGATTAAGTAATTAGTAAGATCAAATAGGGTACTATCAAATTGTGTTAATCTGAGGCAGAAGGGACCCTCCTCCCTTCAGACTTTAACATACACTCAACCTCTTAGCTTATAGGGTGGAGACTTGCCTCTGTAGGAGACTATTTTGAGAAAATGTAACCTGCTCTTGATTGTTTTTGCGCCCTATTGTGAGCTCAATCTTTACCTCAGAATGTAAGAATCTTACAAGCAGCCTGAGCTGGTGGCACGACTATGAAGACCAGATCTCTAGACAGCAAGCTTCCATCTAATGCTGCTCTTTGAAGGGCAGTCAAGTCAGCCCCATCGTCAGCAATAAGCTCAGTTAGGTTAGCTGTGTGATCTTCTTTAAACCTGAGCTGCTTGGACAGGGTTTCTTTTTTCATAATGAATTGAACCATGGGAAAATTTAGTAGTTGCTCAGGAACACCTTTTAGCAAAGTGAACTTTTCCCTGTTTGCTTGCCAATCTTCTCCCTCAGCCAGGATACACTCAAGTGTCTCTTTTCTGTTTGCTCCAAGCAGAACAGAGCCGCAGGGGTTGGGGAGTGGGGGAGGGGATCCAGAGAAACAGGAGAGTCAGGCCGGAAGGAGGCTTAGTGGATAGTCCTGTTATCAGCACATCTCCCCCTTCCCGGATGACGCACTGTGTAGTGTACACTAGTCACGGTTAGGGTCAGGTCTAGATACATAGCATTTCTACTTTCATTATGACTCAGATCTACCTCAAGAGACTGTCAGAATACCAAGTGGCTGTTGGTTTTTGAATTTAAGAATGAGACCCCTTGTGTTAAAACAAAACAACCCCACCCAAAACAAAAAGTGAAGATAAAAAACAAGCAAACTAAAAACAAAAACAAAACAAACCCAAATCCAGGAAGATAAGAATATGGCCTTGTCAAGTTTCCCCATCCATCCGGAGACAGCATCAGAAAACATCAGGCAGTATTTATATATTCTGTGGTGATTGTTAGTGTAAATTCTAATTGTCTCTCTTCTGTCCCATAGTGTCCTAGGTTAAGGAAAGGCATTGACTTGGTTCTTCCTGATGCCTTATTGGAGTGACAGAACAGACAAGTCCTTATGAGCTTTTAGATTATGGATTTTGTGCTCATTTTAATTCCCTAAAATGCAAGTGACTAGAACAGCAAATACCTGTGTTTTGGGGTGTCATGAATCACAAGGTCCAAACAACTTGTGTTGACATGAGTCTACCAGGCATTTTTGGCCAGTCTACATCCTTGCTGGGTCATCTGTTCCTTCGGTTTATGTGCAAGATGAGCTTACAATGAATTTGGGGGAAGTGTTATTGGAACTGTTTTGGAAGCCACAGATCATTCCTGTAGCTGATACCACCTCACCATCAGCATCTTAGCTTTAGAGTTCATTTGGGATTTCCATCCCACACAAAGCAATTCTAAAGTCCAGGGACTGACAATAATAACTCCCTTTGGCTTTGAAGTATAGACAGCTATATTTATCATCCTAAAGATTCATTTTGTACGCTCCATTAGTGAGAAGAAAAATTAGCATTTTCATCTGCCATATCAACAGTTACTGGAGGGACCTCTGTGGTGGTCTCTAGTTGTTTAAGTGACCTTTTCTAAGAGAGCTTGGGAAACTTTGGGCTTTGATGGGAGCTTGTGTTTGGAGGGTGAAACATCCTCCCTCACACTCGTTTCCTTCATTGCACCTTCAGAGGGGTCAAGGCACCCCTACCCTCACCCTACTGAGGGGTCATGGCGTTCCTACCCTTCACAGTGGTTGAGGACAGTTACTTTCTAGACCTCTGGTTTCCCCATAGCTGTGGCAAATGTCAGTCCCTTTCAGAATCCTTCCCTGCTTCTGTGGGCTTTCTTTGTACAGACAAGTTCCTACTGGGCTTAGCTCTTCCCCAGGGCTAAGTTTGTCAACTGGGATTCTTTTCTTGCCTGTAATCATTTGCCGCAGGCCTTTGGACTGTTATTATTTTAATCTCCATGTTGAAAACACCAAAAGACAAAATAAAAAGTTGATTACCCCCCCCCCCTCTCTCTGTGTGGGGGGGAAGAGGGGATGGGAATGGGGAGTGGAGGGATGGAGGGTGGTGCATCTCACTGTGTGCTTTTGTATCTTTTTCTCAGTTCTGGGTGGACTGACTGATGAAATGTAATAAGAAGTATGGGTAAAACCCAACTTGGCAAGATTTAAATAACATTTATTGACAGCAACTCAATCTCATACACATAATTATACTTTACATTTTAGCTTTCTTTTTCTTTTTGCTAGCTTTTTGGACCTTCTGAAGTATGCTTGAAATTTCTGGTTTTGTTCTTAATTTCTTCTGTTTCCTTTTGAAGTAAGCCCTTACTTAAGGATACAACTAGACTATTACTCAAACTCTTATTTCATCTAGATGCATTTTTAAACAAAAATGTGTTTTATGCCCATAACTTTTTAATATATCTTTTTAAGTTCTATGGTTCACAGGAAGCTGAAGCAGAAAGCACGAGCATTGTATCTTAAAAAGCTAAGGGCTAGTAAGACACTATACTGGGCTGGAGAAAACTCCTTTTTTTCCCCCTTGAGAACAGATTTTGATGACCTATTTGTTAAGGATTTGAGTCCATCTAAAACAAACACTTAGAAACTACCTTGACAAAGGAGCATTGACCCTTCACTTGGGGCCACAATGTAACCAAAAGTGGAGAGATAACCTGGTCTCCAGGAAGAAGACAGGACAGAACCAGCAAGGAGTACCCAGAGGAAGCTCTCAAGGTCAAGAGAAAGGGTGAAGAACGCTACACACAAAGCAGCCATTCCCAATGTGTTTTGAATTCTAGAATGAGCTGCCCAATGAGAGTCACTTACCTGGGTATCACCCTAGAGCTGGTCACCTTGGCAAAGTCTTGAGAAGCTATCATGCATGCTACAGAGTTGCTTATGATATTAGGAATGGGTCTTGCCATACCCCAAGGTCCTGTCTGGGGCAATGGGAAATGAAGAAAGGACAGAAATATACACACCATGCAATGAATCGGGGGTTGGGTTGGGTTCTCTGTTTCCATTACCACTGCTTCTACAGCAATTCCTACTATTGCAACCTGGAACCTCAGCATGTTTATTAGGTACAGCATGGAGTGGGGTAGGCTAGGCTTGGTAGGTCTCTGTAGGACAGTTCTCAAACTTCAAACATCCAGGAGGAGGAAGCTGTAGTTGCTAGTCTTTGCATACACTAGTCATTCATGAACACTCATACTTGGACTCGCCAGGAAATCTTCACCATGCCTCATGAGCCTGGCCTATGTAAGCAATGGCTTTACTAATTAGCACAGGCCAATTAGTTTGAGAGCCCTCTACAGGCCAGGCTGACCCTATGTCAAAAAACACACTTCACTCACAACACACACTTCCTCTGCTCCCTACAGGATCTCAGGGAAGAACTCACAGAAATCCTAGCTTCAGAAAACCAAAGAAAAGTAGGCAAGATAAGATGCAAATCCAACAGAGCAAGGCAGGGCAGGGTGGAGTGGCTAAGAAGGAATCAAAGAACCTTATAATCATGCGTTAGGGTCAGTGCTTGTGTGGTCCACTTGTAAAGATGCTGGGGGAACAGAAGCAGGGTGAGGGGTTGGGAGGTGTGGGGGGGCAGGAGCAGGAGCCTCATCCTGTTGCTTCTTACAGGCTGAATTCTTTTTTAGAGATTTCTATTCAGAAAAAGCAGCAGAAAAGAATTTTGGAATGAGTCCTTATGAGGCAGAATGGAGTTTCAGGAACTACTAGGAAGAGAGGGATGCCCAAGTGTGGGCACCAGCTTCTCAAGAGGGAGTCCTCCTGAATTAAGGTTGAAATGAGTTTGTTTGAATTTACATTCTTTTACACTTCTTTACTTGGGTATGAAGTTTGAATTTGATCCATTGTCAAAGGATTTTGGTCTGTGTAAACTGTAGGATTATGCCTCTCATGTCTTTAGACTTGAAAACCAAACAGAACAAACCCACTATAATATCCTTGACTTTGGTTTAGGTCTTCAAGGTAGAAATGTCGTTCAGTGTCCCTAGACTGAAACCATCAGCAACCAAGACAGATTCCTTTTGATTTCCCAGATCTTCTCTGAGGCTTCTTGTGGTGTCTCTGAGCAGACCCGCAGGACAGTTTTCTCCCAGTTCCTCCAGACCCCTAAATGTTGTCGGATACAATCTGCTAAATCTGCTAATAACCCTCACACATACTTCAACCCATCCAATCCTTCTCCACGAGTACATTAATGGCTCCAACACTACATTCTGATTCAAGGGAACTTCTGAACGAAGGGGTCAGAGTGGTTAAAGAATTTTCTGGAAGGGTGGCAGGTGCCAAGATGGTGAGTTAGTCTTCCTGACGGGGCTTTTCCTTCCTTATAGGCTCAGGATCTCCTTCCAGCAAGGAGGAAAGATTGCCTAGGATAAAGTGCCATTGTTCACTGGCCTCTCCTAACAGGAACTGAGTAGCAAAAGCCCAGGGGCCTTCAAGCAAATGATCCTAGCTGGGCCACCAATTTTGTAATCAAAGGCAGTGGATTTGAATGTTTGTGAGTACAAAACCGTAAAGAAAGAAAGTAAATGAAGAGTTATTTGCAGCAGATAAGGAAAGTACCAAACTATTTGCAAAGCAATGTTCTCTCTAAATAAAGTAAGCATGAGAATTTTATATGGGAGCCATAAACATATTCCTATAGGAAAGTGGCAGGTAATGCTGGACACATTTCTAAGTATGCTCATTCATAGATCGAGTCCAGAAAGAAACATGTATTGGTAGGTTTAGCTTAAGGCTTCCCCAAAAGGCCAGAGGCCTGGGGAGATGATTCAGTTGGTAAAGTGTTTGCAATGTAAACATAAAGACCTGAGTTTGGTTCCTCAACATTCGTTAAAAATAGAAAGAAAGAAAAGAAAAGGCAAAGAAGGGTGTGGCAGCATCTATTTGTAATCCAAGAGCTGGAGAGGGCAGAAGGATGCCTGGGGCTTGCTGGCCAGATAGTCTAGCTTAATCTGTGTTTTTTCAGATTCAGAGAGAGAGCCTGTTTCAAAGAACAAGGTGAAGAACAATTGAAGAAGACAATTGATATTAACTTCTGGCCTTCACATTTATTTGCACATACATATGTATGCATACATGACTGTGTACAGAACATTTGCACACACACACACAGACACACACAGAAGAATCAGGAATCAGAGTGACTTAGTGACTTTAGCTGGTGCATTGTGTTTTTTCATTGCAATTTAGTTGAATAACAAAAAGAAAGAATGACATTGAAGGGATAGACATCCATTATCTTTAAATGGGGCATAGCTTCAAAGAGGTTGACTCATTTAGTAATTAACAAATTGAAGGCAAGTCTGATTGACTGTGGAGATAAAGACTTGGAGCTAGCCAGGTGCTGTGTGTGAGGTTTGTACCACTTCATGGATGGTGCTGTCACTTATTGAAGTACAGTAGGAGGAATAATATTGGGGGATAAATGATACATTTAGATGTGAGTGTTTACCTTTAGAGTCTTTTAAAATCATCTAAGTGGAGGTCTTTCTTAGATACATGATCGAATCTGCAAATCTGCTGTTGAAAAGTGTTCGGTTTTAAAAATAATAGATTTATTAAGCGTTAGACTGTTGAGTTTGTGGGAATCTAAGACATTGCCATGAGTGCGCTGTAGAGCAAGAAGAAAGCATCATTAATAATGAGGTAAAAAAGTGAACACTAAGTCTAATAATGCTTGAGTGGTGGCAGAGAGACTGTCAACAGGGATGGGAGAGAACTCTCAAGACGCTTGACTTGTGAGAGTGTGGGAAGGGCAAAAGAATTGGATCACAGTTAAAGGAGAAGAATGTTCAAATGGTTTGCCTCCTTTAGTATTAGAGACACTCAAGGGTCAGTGGGACAGCTCAGTCAGTAAAGGTTCAAACCTGATGATGTGAGTTTTCTCCCAAGACCCAGATGGTAGAAGGGGCGAACTGATTTTCTAAAGTTGTTCTTTGACCTCCAAGCATATGCTGTGGCACATGTTCCCTCCCAAATAAACAAATGTAATAGAGATACTTGAACAGATTTAAAGTCTTATGGAAATGATACAATAGAAGGAATTATAAAACAGCAAAGAAAATGTACAGTTGCTTTTAAGTTAGGTTAGGGAATAGAAATCGATTTACAGCAGGAGTGTTGCTGTACGTCTGAAAGGGCTTAGACACAAAGGGATGTGGGCACTGAAGGCTCTGCAGCCATGGATACTAATGGCCTACCTGGAGAATATCAGAACTTTTAGTGATGAAGACTATAGACTAAGTTCTTAAAAAATGATTACCTAGTAGAAGAGAGAGTGAGAGAATAACAGACAGGAGGAATAAAGAGTCATTGGTCATATTGAATATTGGTGAGCATGAAAAAAGATACATCTTACAATCTTTGGAAACAAACAGTATACACATAAATATAATATATACAAATCAACATATAACGAGCAGGAGCATGGCTGTATATGAGCCACAAACTACTCAGTAAAAACCTTAAGACAACAAACTCATGTATGCATTAGAAACAATGATTAAACAACAATAATGTTTAAGGACATATTAAACTACATAGATGAGAGACCAGTACACTGAACATTGTAAAACATTAATGGAAGAAACCAAAAAAGGTACACTGAATAGAAAACTAGAGTGTGTTCATGGAAAGCCATAAACATTAAAGCTTCCATATGACCCCAAACCATGGACAGAGTCAATGTAGTATCAATCAGAACTCCAAAGCTATTTTTAATAGAAATATAAAAATCTATAAAATTTGTAAAGTATCAAAAAAATCCCTGAACCTTCCAAAATGACAAAGCTGGAAGCATTTACACATCTGCTCTCCAAATCTACCATAAAATATAGTCATCAAAACAGAATAGAGAGCCCAGAAACAAATCCATGCATTTATTGCCAGTTGTTCTACTACAAAAATGCCAAGAATATACAGTGGAAGAAGGACAGTCTAAGAAATTGTATTAGGAAAACTGAAACTCTAAGCATAAGAATATAAGCGGCCTCTTTCAATATGCATAAAAGTCATGCAAGAGGAAGCAAAGAGGCAAGGTTTGAAATTATAGAACGCTAGGAAGCAAACAAGGGTAGTTTATTGACATTGTTATTGGAAAAGATTTTTGTATAGAACTCCAAAGGGATATGAAAAGCTAAGACAAATGGGACTGCATCCTAAATCCATGTAGCCAAGAAAACAATTTACAGAGTAAAGAAGCAGTGTACCACATGGGAAGACATTTGCAAGCTGTACATTGTATAAAGGGGTCCACTCAAAACTCAGTGGCAGGAAAGTTAACCACACTACTAGAAAATGCATAGAGGGCTGGAATAGATAATTTTCAAAGGAAGAAATATGAATGACCAATAGGTATATAAACCCTCAACACAGCTAATCATTAGAGAGACATCAATTACTGCCGAGACTACTGAAAAGCCAAACTCAAATAACCAGGAGGACAAACACAAGTCAATTTCTGAACCTGACCCCTCTGCACCATTTTAACTTGCTGGGTAAATGTAGGCCTCTGTAGGCAGGGGAGGCTCGAGAGACTGGAAAGGATCTGAAACTGGGAGGTACATTTCTTCCTAATTCATCATTTAGATACTTAAAATGGCATTTATTGAATGGTAAGTAAATAGTTCATTCAATTAAATATCTCTTTTGGTATTCGAGAGAAAGGTCATTAATTATAACTCTTCTGATTTGTTTACTACAATGCATAGTGAGATAGGGGTAGCCTGAAGGTTAGTCTTAAATGTTGTTGGTGACAATTTAAAATCTTACCTTTGAACATATTTGGGAGCTGGACATGAGGCCTCATGCCTTTAATTGCAGTACTTGGGAGGCAGTGACAAGCAGATCTCTGTGAGTTTAAGGCCAACCTGGTCTACACAAGGAGTTCCAGGATATCCAGGGCTATATAGAGAGACCCTGTCACAGAAAGGAAGGAAGGAAGGAAGGAAGAAAGAAATAAATAAAAGAAATAAAAGAAGAAAGGAAGGAAGAATGAGCACACATACTTGGCAGTCAAAATATCATCTTGTTTGACTGGTTGGCACTTGCTCCAGTAATGTATGTAATTTCATCCCCAGGATTCTACCATAAACAGGTAATTCTATACATGAAAAATTGAGAAATATTCAAGTGTTATATAAAATGATTACTAGTAGATACAACTGGTTGTCTAATATCGTAGGACTCATGGTCCATGGTGTTTGTCTGATGGGATATGCCAAACTCAATAAAAACAAAGATCACAAAAATTATTTAGCAAGCTTTAAGTAGTTATAGTCTATAGTATAGTTGCAAAAAAATGTTAAAACTCTATTTGCTATAATTACAATGTAGTAAAAGTACAAATGAAATGCAATATGTGGAACATAAAATATATAGTAGTATAAAATAGAATTTAGGTGAGATCATAATTTTAAATATTTGCTTTGTTTTCCAGATTTTGTATAACATGTTTACATGATTTTTCATTAAGAAAAAAGATAGATGAAAGGATACAAAGGTGAACAAACTTAGATTCAATAATAAAATAATGTATGCACATACATACACAGACACATGCACACAAACACATACACACAGACACACAAACACAAACACATACACACATATGCACACACACACACACACACAAACACACACACACACAGACACACACACAATTTTAAGGCAATGATTCCAAAAGAAAGTATCTACTAGCAGTAGCAGACACACTATGTGGAAATCAATTCCTCTCATTCCTTAACAGAAAACTAACGAGAACTGGTGTCTAACGTAATTTCATTCCACTGAGGCATAAAATGGGTCACACTAGTTTATATTGAAAGCAAGCTCTCTTAACTGCTGTTAGTAAACGTGTCCTTTTCAATACTTCAGTTTATGTTTCACTTAAACAACCCCATCATTCTGAGACGATGGCACATCTTCAAGGAGTTCTTGCCCTCGGATGAGTTTCAGAACACATCAGCCTCAGCAGAGGCAGAGCTGGCAGTCACTGCAATCCTGGAAAAGCTCAACCAGCTGATCCCACCCAGACCTTTCCCCAACCAGAGCAGCACCACCAGCGCCAAACAGAGCACAGCCACCATCCACAACCCACAGAACACATACTGCGTAGGAGACCAGCTGGACATCTTGCTGGTGGCCAGGGACTATCTTGGTCACAGGAAGAAGTATGGTGGGGACTTCCTAAGAGCCAGGATATCCTCCCCAGCCCTGAAGGCAGGTGCTTCTGGCAAGGTGACAGACTTCAACAATGGCACCTACCTCATCAGCTTCACTCTGTTCTGGGAGGGCCCGGTCTCCCTGTCTGTCCTGCTCATGCACCCCAGTGAAGGGGCGTCAGCTCTCTGGAGAGCAAGGAATCAAGGCTATGGCAAAATTATCTTCACTGGCCAGTTTCTTAATGGCACCTTCCCTCTCCTCACCGAATGTGGCTTTACCTTAAAGACAAGTGCGGAGCTGTGTCAATATCTGGATGCTCGAGATGACGAAGCTTTTTACTGTTTGAAGCTTCCGGGTGTTCCCTGTGAGGCCCTGACCCACATGACAAGCAAGAATAGTGATGTCTCCTATCTCAGCCTTAAGGAGAAGCTCCTTTTCAAGAGGTAAACATGGCTTCAAATTCATTAAGGACTACAGGAAGGTAGACTTTGGATCTGACCAAACTGTTGATTCCATTAACACTGACTCATCAAGCTGTCAGGTCAGTTTTGATTGAGTTATAGTTAGGTCCATCCTCCAGAGGTAGCTCTGCTGGCATTCGGGGTTACCACTGAGACTGCTGGCTGAAAGGCATGCAGAGGTGACATGGTATAGATGTCTAGTTTCCCACCATGTATGGTGATTCCAGATTCAATACTTCTTTTTTTTTATTTTTTTTATGAGCCAGTATTGCCTATAATGTATTCATGAAATACTGTCCCACATACTATTAACTACATGAGTAGGATCAATCCTCCATTTACTCTGTGCTTTCATCCAACCAATCATCAACCCTTAGAAATTGTACCTCTGAATGGTTTCCTGAACTCACTCACTTCTGTCTGTCACTGGTGCCTCTCATAAATGAACTATCATCCGGCTTCAGTTAGACGGTACCAGTGATCTCAGGTACCGCTCTCTGTCCTCACCCACATTCTCTTGATCTTTGCTCCACACCAAAGCTTATATCTCCAAAATGTATATTTGTTAATATATATTAACTTTTCCTTGCTTAAAACCATTCCTATGGCTGCACAGTTCTGAGGGTGGGACTCAGACTCTAATCTGTTTGCAGGATTCTTGTTTTACGTTCACGTTCTCCTCTCTGTCAATCAAGCCGAACGCCTATTTCTTTTTTTTCTTTTTTATTTTAGATATTTTCTTTATTTACATGTAAATTTCTCCTTTCCCAGTTTCCCCTC
>NW_022196906.1:42335582-42352191 GCF_008632895.1 Mastomys coucha | reverse complement strand
GGCGGCTCCCTTGCGACTCTTTGAGCCTTTGCCTCCCCAGGTGGGTTCTCCCGGCTTAGGAACTCACTCACCAGAGAGGGGATGGCGGCTCTCACTGGAGGCTCCGGGTCCCGGCGTGTCTCTGGGGGCAGATTCTCCACGTGCAAAGGAGAGGCGGCTAAGGTCCCTGATCCACCTCTGTTAGTTGGAAGCTGAGAACCGAACACCTATTTCACGAGTCACCTTTGGGTCAGCTGTCGTTTCCTGATGACTCATTTGAAGAGCCTTCGGCTCCACAGCCAAACTACTGCTGTTGGAAGGACATATTTTTATGATGTGTCCAGAAGAGGGACTGGACAGAATAGCGCCCTGGAAATCCAAGTTCAAATCCAGTTCAAATATGGGGACAAAAGAGAGTAGGACACAACTGACTCTCCCTCTCTTCCAGCCTCCACTTCTACCTCTCCCTCTCCTTCTCTTGGTTTCCTCCCCCAAAGCATGAAGAGATCCACAGCTTTGTCCTATGGATCAGCTAAAAGAGGCCTCTGGTCTTTTCAAACATTTATTTTCAATTTGAAAAAACGATGATAATGGGGTGGAGAGATGGTTCAGTGGTTAAGAGCATTTAGTACTCTTCAGGGGCCCTGGTTCAATTCTCAGCACCCACATGGCGGCTTACAATAGCCTAGAACTCTAGATCCAGGGGATTCAATGTTTTTTTTTTTCCTGGCCTCCATGGGCACAGATATATATGTAGACAAAACACCCACACACATAAACTAAAATAAAAATTAAGGTTACAAACAGAAATTTAACAAAGGAAAGATGATCATAGGAATATAGAAAGATTTTTTTTTTTTGCAGTGACTATCTCAGAACCATCTCTTATCCTCAGAGAATGGGTCATTTATGTTTAATTTCTGTCCTTCTCACTGGCCACATCTTACCCTCTCTTAAGGTAGACTGGGTTGGAAGACTCATCCTTACAGAGTCTCCTGTTTATGCGTCAGGAAATCCAAAGTTCCCAAGTGGCTGGATACTCTATACATAATATTATAGCACTTTTCTAAAATAATGCATGCACACATAATTATAAAATGACACATTAAAATAAATACACTTATACAACCAACGCATACCAAATTGACAACATGGCCAGGTCTTGATTGCTTACTACACTCAGCCTTACCTGGGTTAGATGGAGGAGAATAAATGCTAGACTGTAATACACGTTTGGCTTGAAAGCCCCTCTCTTGGGATTCTCAATCCTCTTTGGTGTTGGACAATATCTCTGTTCTCTTTCTTGGAGGTTTCTGTAGAGCTGGCTTGCAGTTCCTACCTCTCCCTCAGCTCTAACACTGCAGAGTCCCACCTTCCTCCAGCCAGAATTCATTCTTAAGCAAATAAGTCTGATTTCATACAATATAGTCACCAGTTGTGTTTTCAGAACTGACCCCTGGAGGTGGTACTTATAAGGCTAGACATTTGAAATATTACAGCCTATAAGAGTGACCTCATTCTTACTCTCAAGGAGATATTCAACTATGGGAAGCAGACTCCCAAAGTACTTGGGAAAGCAAAAAGCTGGTGAGGATGAAGCTGGAGAGGTGGATATGCGTAGGAGGTGGTATGTGGCTTGGTATTTATTCGGTAGGTAACTGAAGAAAAGTCACATAAGGGTTTTGCACAGAATGATGAAATAGGTTGGGCTCAAGCAAAGGACTAGAAAAGTGATATAATAACCTAGGCTAGTGTTGTCAGAGTAATGAATGTCCTTGTAGCTTTAGCTTCACCAAAAAAAAAGTGGGGAAAAAACAAACAAATTCTTGAATTTTATGTGGAACAATGGAATCAGAAATTCTGGGAGCAAGGCTCTTCAATTGGAGAAGCATTCTCCCATACAAAGCTTGGTGAGGGCTTGACTTACTACAGGTGACAAGGGTAAAGGCAATAGCTGGCATACGACCACTGCACAGGAGTGTCCAACCCTGGGACACTGTGACACGACATTGTGCTCTACAAATATGCTGGGCCACATTTCTCACTTGAGATTCATGAAGTGTCAGGTTGCCTGAGAGCTAGAAATTAAAGGCTGAGTAGTCAGCTAGATACATAGGTGCACAGATAGATCTGGTTGATTACATACGGAGGATACATGACACCCTGGATTTCCAGATTTTCCCACCATTAGTAGGGAAACCATTTTCTAAAATAGTGACTTATTTATTTTTTCAGAATGCCTTAAGTGTATCAAAAATAATAATAACAACAACATTCCAGAGTGCTTCAATTCATCTTAACCAGAGACTCATTCTTAATGATCTGGACAGATGTTAGGATAACTTATCTTCCCATTTCTTGAAGGTTCAATATAGGAGTTGAAGTGGTGAAGAATTTGTCCATCATGGTCTTGCCTTGTAACAACAGTAAGTCCAGTGTGATCTTACCAACTCATTAATGTAAATAAGTGCCTTACTTTGAGAAATATATATTCTACCATAAACATACTGAGCTCTTATTTTCTGGGACAAATAAGATACCCTGGTTTAAAGAAGGGATTTTCTGCTTGGAAAATATTTAAAATTTTAAAAAATACATTTATTTTATTTTATGTGTAATTTGCCTGCCTATCCATATGTGTATCATGTGTACAGTGCTGGAAGAAATCAGAAGAGGACATCAGATCTCTTGAAGCTAGAAGATGGTTGTGAGCTATTGTGTGGTTGCTGGAGTTGAACTCTGGCCCTCTGTTGGAGAAGCAAAGTCTCTTAACCCCTCAGAAAGTATCTTCACAGTAATTTTCATCATGAATAAGATAACAAATGTTAGGGAATTGCAGCTTCCTGTACTCAAAATGTTCAGGCTATATGTATTTACACTTGAGGGCTATCTTCCAAAATCAACAGTTGGGTGTTGGTACTATGCTGAAATATCTCCAAAGAGCTGAGAAAAAAAAGTGCAACTGCTCCATTGTATTATACTTTCTCATTCAGTTAAACTATCCCCCTTAAGATTCTATGAACTGGCAATTCTGTGACTCAGCTTTTTACACATGGACTGTAGTGGCTAGTACAAAGTTAGCATGTTTGTAAAGTGTTTCTGTGGCCTTGGAATTCGAGTGAATTTCAGAAAAGTCAACTATGTCTACGCCAGCCAACAAGGTACACATGGACTCATTACCCTTTCTTTCCATGCATTCAACAAATTCAGAGAGGGAAGACTTACTGTATTAAAACTACTCTGCTAAACCCAGTGGAGGACATAGATGGAAAGAAGCCATGGGTCCTCCAGCTCACACAGTCTATGAGGAAGACAGGCCCTTCTCCACTTGGGAAACAACTAGCCATGACCAATTCTTGTAGGAAAGATAGTTCTTCATCTCTTGAGGTAACTCGAGTTGTCATCACAGATGAGGTCACATCCTGTCTCTTGCTCATTTCTCATAAAGTCGGGAAGTTTCTAACAAGATAATGCCAGGCTCTTGTTGCTATTCTCATCGTCATTGTAATAATAATTATTAGAGTCACTAACAGATCTGATATGCAACTCGAGATATGGATTTAGTAAATCCCTAAATGCATCTCGTCAACCCTAAAGATGAAAATGTGCTTTTAAAGTAACAAATTTAATGCTATCTACCTGAGTTTCCTCTGTTGCTGTGACAAACACCATGAGCAAAAGTAACTTAGAAAGAAAGGTTTATTTGGCTTATACTTCTAGTCCATCAAGGAGGGAAGCTAGGGCAGAAATTCAAGTAGGAATCTGGAATGAGGCCTGCTTAATATTCTAAGAAGAATTACCTCTGGACAAAGAGCTCACTTCTCAGCCAAAGAGGTACAGAGGAGCTATGGAGAAATCTGCTTATCAGCTTGCTCACAGGCTCTTGCTCTGCTAGCTTTCTTATACAACCCAGGATCACATTTCAAGGGAATGTAGCCACCCACTGTGGGCTGGTTCCTCCTACATCACTTAATAATCAAGGGAATCCTACACAGATATGCCCACAGGCCAGTATGATTCTGGTGCTCTTCAGTTGAGACTCCCCTTCTCAGGTGATTTTACTCTGTGTCAAGTTGACACCTTCCTGGGTGGAACACTCAGTATGGGCTGATGAAGACAGTTTGAGCTGTATCAACAGTGGAGTGTTAAGAAAGGAGATCATGATCCCACTGTTTTTCTGTAGAAGGTAGAACACAGTGAGAATATCATGTTCAGTCTTAGACATAATAAGATATTTAAAGCATTACTATTATTATTAACCAGGGAACACAATTTTAGCACAAAGAGTGTGGGCCTCTTATTTCCCAAGTGCATTTAAGCTCTTCCATGAGTTAACAGCTTGAGACTGAGGAGAGTTGAAATTTCACCAAGGCCAATGTAACTGCTGGAATATTCATCTGGACCACTGAGCCCTGTTTTTAGTTTCTTCCCCACGTGGTTAGCTGTCCCACCCCTGAGTGGCTCTGGGGACAAGGTAGATCCCAGGGAACACTGCAGAGCCTCAAGAGAGAACAGATCCCTGCTCCAAGAAGAGTTACCGGGTAAGAACACTTTATTCATCCCTTGAACATGATTAATATTAATTAGATAAATATTTGTAGAAGTTAGGAAGGCAGACATAGAGAAGAAAAGGAGAATGAAAAAAGAGGGAGAAGAGGATAAGGGGACTAGTTTAACTATTCAAAATACTTTGTGATAATAAAAAAATTACTGATTCTGATTTTTATTTTTTTGTTGCTAGAGACTAAGACCAAAAGAAAGAAATGCCAGATTGGAATGGAGACTCCTTTCCCTGGTGGCTATACTTTGAAAGGAAGGTGGATTACAGCACATTGTGAACAGAATGAGTTCAGGGAGATAAAAGATATAAATAATTGCTTGTCAAGAAAATTGATTTACCTCATGGGTGACTCAACTCTGCGTCAATGGATCTACTACTTAAACAAAGCTGTGAAAAGTATGTTCCAGTTTTAGTTTGAAATTATACTTATGTTGAGGAGTAAATAATTTAAATAATAATAGTAATAATTATTAATAATACAATTTGTTCTCATCTGACCTTTATTTTATTTTTTTATTTTATTATGTATCTTTTTCTTTATGTGCACGAATGTTTTGCCTGTATGTACCATGTGCATGCAGTGCCCACAGAACCCAGAAGAAGTCATCAGATTCCTTGGAACTCGAGTTATAGTTCCGAGTAACCATGTGGTTGCTGGGAATCTAACTTGGTCCTCTGGAAGAACAGCCACTGCTCTTAACTGCTGAGCCATCTCTCTAGCCCTAGCCTTTACATTTTAATAAAAGCTATATTTTAGGTGTTTAATCATAGGCAGTAGCATTGTCTTTCCTATTCATGTATTCTAAGATGATTTTCAAAAGTTTGTAAAGGTTCTATCTAAGGCAGCTGATATAAATTCGCTGCCTTGTGTAAGTACCAATTCTTTAGTTAGAAGTCATCATGGCCAGAGTTTTACAGATTGTGTGCACTTTAAAATGATGCTATTTCTTTTTGTTAAAAAGTTTTATTGATTTGTTTCCCATCAGCCTTAAAATTTTTTGACCATCATGGAGCTGGGGTCTTTAAAACTCATATTCTTCTGGATACCGAACGACATATTCTGGTTCAGTGGAAAAAACACAGTCATCCTTTTGTTACTAACAAGCTGTTCTCCATGAAAGATGACAAATATATCCCTCGGGAAATTGATCAGGTGGCAGGAGACAGTGGTACAGCAATTGTCATTAGTTTTGGCCAACACTTCAGACCCTTTCCCATCAACGTTTTCATCCGTAGGGCTATCAACGTCAAAAAGGCCATAGAGAGACTGTTCTTACGGAGCCCCGAGACCAAGGTGATAATTAAAACGGAAAACATCAGAGAAATAAATGAAAATGTAGAGATATTCAGTGACTTCCATGGAAGCATTCAGAACCTTATCATAAGGGACATTTTCAGGGACCTCAATGTGGGTATCATTGATGCCTGGGACATGACAATTGCATACCGCAGTGAGGATGTCCATCCACCTGACAGTGTGATTGAAAGTCAGATTGGCATGTTCTTAAACTATATTTGCTAGAGGGTCTTAAGGTGCATAAAATGTCTCTAGATCCCCTACCTCTGTTCTCTCTGATCTCATGGGTACTTGCACACACAACATAATCTAGCACATGAAGAAGCGAATATTGAGAATTGTAGTTAAATGTACATAACATAAAATTTGCCATTCAAATCACTTTTAATCCTGCAACTCAGTAATGCTAAGTAAAGTCTTATGTTACACCACTGTCATTATAATCCATTTTTTGAACAGTTTTATTCATCCCAAATAGAAATATCAAATCCATGAAACGCTCACTCACCACTTCCTCTGAGCCTCGGACCTCGGCACCTACAGCTATCCTTTCTGCCTCTATAAATTTGACTGTTTTAAACATCTCATATAAATGAAATAATAAAAATCACTGAACTTGTGCCTGCCTTGTTTCACTTAGCACAATGTCCTTAATTTGATCCACGTCAAATGTATGAGAATGTCTTCCTTTTTAAAGAGTGAATATAATTTCTTTCTATGTATGTACTGTACTTTGATTTTTGGTTTATTTGTTGATGAACATTTAGTTTGTTTTTGCCTTTTGGGCATTATATATCAGGCCTGTGAAGAGGGTTGCACTTTTAAAGGCTTGTTTCCTCTTCTAAACTTGATGTTTAAATAGTAAATTATCATTATCCATTTCTTATTTTTAAATATTATTTAATTAAATATGTGTATGTGTGAGTATCTGTTAGTGAATGTCAGGTATGTTTGAGGATGTCTTGCAGAGACTAGAAGAGGGCTTCAGATCCTCTGGAGCTGGACTTATGGGTGGTTGTGATTTGCCCAATGTGGGTGCTGGGAACTGAACTTGGGTCCTCTGGAAGTGTGGCAAGTGCTCTTACCCATCCATCCATCGCTCCAGCCACCACTCTCCTTACTTTAAAGGCATGTGCAGTCCAGAGACACATAGCTTTAATGATCTGCTCAGAGAAAAGATAATGCTTTAATGATCTGCTCAGAGACAAGATAATGCTTAGAAGAAAACGTCACAGGACCTCAAGAGCAGTGTTCTTGCTTAGAAAAATTCCTTAAGATTTGATAACCAGTTGTTACTTGGATTCCACTGTGATTCAGTGGCCACAGTCCAAAGTCCACAAACTCATTGTGTAAAATCAACTTCACTTTATGAGACTATACAGACTTTAAGATTCTGATTCTAAGTACCCAAGAAGTATGATACAGGAGTCTCTCCAATGATCTCGGATAACTTCATAAGCTTTCTAGAATCTTTCTCTTGATAGAAAACATAATTATCTATGTCTCAAGATTTGATATATTTTTATCAATGATAATTCCCATGTTTGGATCGTGTTTGTGAGTCAATGAAAGTAAAATTATAATGTTATAACATTAATACAATGGTCAGGTCATAAAGCTTTGGATTAGACTATAAAAACGCACAATAAAAATATAAAAATTAAATTTTCTTTCATTTGGATTTATTTTACATTTAATTGTGTGTGCATGGGAGGCGGTGGGTGGGTATGGGTGTGTACATATGAACACAAGTGCCAAGGAAGTCAGAAGAGGGCAGGTGTTAGATCCCCTGGAGCTGGAATTGCAGGCAGGTGTGAGCTGCTAGGACTCAGGTCCTCCAGGTCCTCTAGGTCCTCCAGGTCCTCCAGATCCTCCAGATCCTCCAGGTCCTCCAGGTCCTCCATGTCCTCTCCTCTCCTCTCCTCTCCTCTCCTCTCCTCTCCTCTCCTCTCCTCTCCTCTGTTCTCCTCTCTTCTCCTCTCCTCTCCTCTCCTCTCCTCTCCTCTCCTCTCCTCTCCTCTCTTTTCTCCCTCTCCTCTCTGTTTTACTTTTCCTGTGTGTGTGTGTGTGTGTGTGTGTGTGTGTGTGTGCAGGTCAAAGGGCAACCTTCGATATTCATCAGGTAACTTCCATTTTTTGCTTGCTATATGGTTGGGCTTCTCCACTTTACCATCTCCTCATTACTTGAATTGTAAGCATGTACCACTATGCCATTAGGACAAAGGTGTTCTGGGGAGCCTAACTAAGATCCTCACACTTGCAAAACAAGCACTTTACTAACTAAGACTCTTCTTAGGCCCTCCAAATCTACTCTTGGTTTGAGCTCCTCATTGGTTCTCATTCTCCCCACAGGAAGCTTCACCATCGTTTCTAAACACTACCCCACTGATTGGTTAGTAAGTTTTAATCTTCACAGCAAGATCGCCTCAATCTCCTTTGCTAGACTTTTGGTGTGCTGTGATTTCTAGTCTCCTTACACTGTTTCTTCAAGTGCACTGGTGCTTCCTTAAATTACCCACATCTTCTACAGATGCAATTTCTCACCATAACAACCTGCATGCTCTAATTTAAGTCAGCCTGGAATAGCTATTATGATACACACAGTCACATGTTGCTGTTCTAACCAAAAACTCAACTGTTCTCCCGTGTACTGATCACATTCCAAGGGATCAACAGCCACAGATGGTTAGGTGTTCTGTACCACAGCACTGTTTGCTTGGATTTTTCTTTTGACAGTGCTTTGCATGTTTTGTTAGAATATTTGTGTGTTTTTCAAAAACAACTAGTGTGGCTTGGGGAAATGGGTCAGTTGGGAAGTTGCTTGACCAGCAGGCATGAGGTCCTGGTTTAATATTGGCACATAAGCTGGCCATGGTGGCACACACACATTCAGGAGATAAGATCAGGAAGGTCAGGTTTTTAAGGTCATCCTTGGCTACAAAGCAAGTTTGAGGCCATCTTAGGCTATAAGAAACTCTGTATCAATCAATCAATCAATCATTTAATGCAGTAATAGTTTAAATTTTTATGCTGAATAAAAAAGTACTCTATCAGATGTTGGGGGAATACTCCTGACTTTTAAGTAATTTACTTCTTATTTATTCTTTTAAAAGAAATTCTGAGATCTAAATAGCTCATAGTGTTCTACCCTTGAAGCGATAGCTTTAGGTTATAGTAGATATTGACTATGCTGTTAACATATAATGACTTGCACAAGCCATTTGAATTCATAGAGATATTCTTTACTGTTATTATCAAGCCCTTTTCGCAAACCCATTTCTGCACAATGGAGTGAAACAAAACTAGAAATCAATAGCAGAAGGAAAACACATCCTGTGATATGCAGAAGTTAAATAGTGCTCTCTTAAACAACCACCAACTGGGTCAAGGAGGAAGATTTAAAACTATCTGGAGACAAATGAAGATGCAGCCACAGCATGTCCAAGTGTATGGAGTGAATGAAAATGATTGTAAAAGGGAGGTTCATAGGAGGAGATATGACAGCCAGCCATCTGACTCCACACCCCAAAGAGTGAGGCCAAGAGCAAACTAAGCCCAAGTTGGTAGAAGGAAGGGAAAATAGTTTAGAACAGAGACCAGTGAGATAGACTATGGAATAAACATAGCAGAAAACTCAAAAAATTAGGTTGCTTTTATTGAATATGTAAAACAAATAAATAAGCACAAACATTTTAAAAGAGAGAGAGAGAGAGAGAGAGAGAGAGAGAGAGAGAGAGAGAGAGAGAGGAAGAAAGAATGCTAAAATTAGAAGTGGAAAAGAATACATTAGAACTGATGTCACAGAAATAAGGACATGAAGGATGACCATAAACAGATATGGTCTGAGGCTGAGAGATGCCTCAATGGTTAAGAGTACTGGCTATTCACACAGAGGACCCAGGTTTGATTTCAAGCACCCACATGGTGGCTCACACCGTCTATAACTCCAGTTCAGGGAATCTGAAGCTCTCTTTTGGCCTCTGTAGGCATCAAACACATCCATGAGGCATGGATGTACATACATATGAACATACATACATACATAAATACATACATTCATTCATTCATACATACATACAGGTAAACATTCATACACATAAAATAAATAAATAAATAAAATCTTTTAAAAATTATTATTTAAAATAAATTATATACTAGCAAATTCTATAACTCTGAAAAACTTGAGAAATTTCTAAAAATATACAACCCGTTAAGGTTAAATCATAAAGAAATAAAAATTCCAGTACATACTTGTAACTGGAAGGACAGGGAGACTTTCCAATAAACAAAGTGTTGGGGCTAGCTGATTCCACAAGAATTGCCACCAAGCACTGAAATAGTGAACATCCATCTTTCTCAAATTCTAAAGAAGAGGAGGAAGCAACCCCAGACTCACCACAGGAGGTCAGCTTTACCCAGATACAATGCCAGACAGGGACTCCAGCCATTTCCCTGATGCACATATGTTAAAATATCTTCAGGTGTTTCTTAGCAAACTGAATTTGGCAACACATTAAGAAGGAGCACACACCATACACAGGAGAGGGAGAGAGGATTATGCTTGGGGAAGAAGATGACTCGTCATATAAAAACCAGTTGGTATGAGGTACCATGGCAACAGAATAGAGAACAAAGCGACAGGATGCATTTCAACTGATAGAAGCAAGCATCTGACAAGGCAACACCCCTTTGCAAGAAAAACACTCCAGCTCTGAGTAGTAAGGAGCTACCTCAAAGGGGCATGATTAAAAATGACATGGCAAACATCATGCTCAGATGAGAACAACTCAAAGTATAAGGCTCTAAAAGCGGGAACAGTACAGAACTGCTCCAGTTTCACAGGTATTTTTATATCAACACAGTTCCACAAGTTTTAGCAAGAGAAATTAGAAAAAGAAAAAGAAAGATAAGACAGCAGAAAAAGAAAAGAACAAAACTACCATTGGTCAGAGAAGATGTTGTTTTATATTTAGAAAATCCTGAACATTCTGAAAAACACTGACTAGAACTAGTAAATAAAGTTAAAGAAAAATTGTTTTTAAGGGTGGTTCCACAGGAATTACCTGCGAAACTATCCCCTTTCCTATTAGCAGGCCTATTAATATTGTCATTGTTCGGGTCTTTGTTAGGCGGATATATTGTCTAAGGATCATGGGTGCCGCAGCTTCTCTGTCATGTCTAGGAGAACACAGTCTTCTACTAGACTTCCTGGTCCTCTGGCTCTTATGATCTCCCTGCCCTCCTCCTCTACCATGGTCCCTGAGGCTTAGGTGTCAGAGCTCAGTTGTAGATGTATTGGCTGGGTCTGGGTCTTGCATGCTTACTTGTCTCACCTAAGACTTTCAGACATCTTGGAATTCTCCCAGACTGACGGATTTGCCATCCATTTGCTTTTGAATGGTGAGGGCATCCTGTCTGCTCTTCTGAAGTTTCTAATACAGAGTGATGGTTCTGGTTTTCTTTGATGCCAGAATAGAGATCCTGAGAGGTTTCATTCAGTGGTTGCTTGGACCCATTTTTTCTCTGGGTCTTTGGTGAGATGGAGTCATGATGGAGGAAGAATATGTGGTGGAGAAAACTTCGACCCTCCTGGGGGCTGGTAAGCGGAGAGCAAAAGGGATTCCCAAGATCTCCAAGAGCATCACTCTGGGTCACCCAATTTCTTCCTACTAGGCCCCAACTCTTGAAAGAAGTTCTACCACCTCCCAGGAGTTCCAAGGCTTGGGGCTACATTCTCAAGATGGAACTTAACAGGCTTTTAGGGGATATTCTAGATACAAACTCTAGCAACTGGATTTTTAAAAATGTCCAAGGGAATTGAATAGATTGTTTCTGAAAGGAGACACACAAATGGATCATAGACACATGAAAAGATGCTTAAAACCACCCACCACCAGGGAAATGTATGTCAGCACCACAATGAGATGTCCCCCTCTCACCCATCAAAATGGTCATTATGAAAAGACTAGATGGTGGTGAGGATGTGAGGTTAGGGCCCTTGTGCATTGTTGGTAGGAATGGAGAATGGTGCAGACATTAGGGAAAATGGAAATCCCTCAAAACATTAAAAGTAAAACTTATTTATGATCTAGTAATCTTACCCTGCATTTCTATTCAGAAGAATTCAGTGCAAGATCTTAAAGAGGTGCCTGTGAGATGGATGTGGGGAGCTGACACTTCCCTGGGACTGACAGGGCAGTTGGTAAGCAGGGTTGAATGTACTGTTAGTGTTAATGGTAAAATACTTAAGTATTTTACTTAAGCAAGCTCTCCTATTGATGTTCATTTTCCTGTAATAACAAGAACATTGGAGGATAGGCAATTAGACTCTCCATTCTTGTCTTTGGTGTCTTGAGCAAATGGACTGTCAGTCAAAGAGTGGAACTACCACCATGGCAGCACCAGATACCTGAAATACTAAGGATGCCTTGAGAAAAGTATCTAACAGTCACAGATCCTGGAAGCACACTTTCAACCAGGGTTGCTAGAAACCACTCATGTAAGGCTTTTAATATCACCAGCCTTTGAACTCTTGATGATTTATAGCCATTTCCAACTAGGTCAGAGAGGAGTACTTTCCCTGGTTGCCTAAAAGAGAATGGATCTAAGTGGTGATCCGGTCGAAAAATTAATCTCAACGATTGTGGCTGATTCTAAGAGACAAGGTTGTGATTGGTCTAATACAAGTGACTGAGGTTTGGCTGTGATATAAGCAGGCTGCTTGGGCTCTAAAGGAGTCAGTTGAGAGACACTCTCTGGTGTTGCCCCCCTGGCTAGTGTAACATCAGGCTCAATAAATGGCTTTCTCAAGTGATCTTTCCCTTGTTCAGTTTCAGTAGTGTGAGCGTGGACAGAAAGAAGTAGCAGAGGCAGCTGAGTACCAGAGGCTAGCAGAGAGACTTGTAGATGGAACAAGGCAGTCAGCTCTGCTGGATAGCTGAAGAGGAAGCAGTTGATCCACCCAAGAGTGTCCAGAATAGGAAGAAGGGCCATAGAGAGTCCTTGGAAAGCTGAGACTGAAGATTAGTAAGAAACTTCAAGTAAACAGAGTGATAAAACAATAGGCCGTGGCCACTTGAAGGTGTTAGAAAGTCATAAAGTCTTTAGGACCAAGGTTTCAAACTTTAGGCTAAAGCTATAGCACTGCCCAGTGTTAAGGGCTAAGGAATCCCCATGTTCTAGACCTGTAAAAGACCTGAAACCCTGGCTACCACTAAAGAGAAACGTCCTGATACCTAGAGCTACTGGGATACTGTGATGCTGGCTAAAGAATCTCAGTTCCCTATATCTACATGGAAGCTTTTACATCATTAGATCTAAGGGCCCTGTTACTCAGGCCTGGAAACACAAGGGGGTGACACTGCCTACTGCTCCCATCTGCTTATCATTGCTGTTCACTGCTGCCAAACACAAAGAAAGTGAGAGTTGCTAAGAACAGTACTTGAGCTCCTTGCCCATCCACAAGTTCTGTCTCTTCTGTATCCATATATCACACACTCCTTAAAAAAGGACCATGTATATATGGATGAACACTGAGGGTACGCAGCTCAGCAAATGCACACAAGAATACATATTGTATGATTTCACACATACAAACTAGCTATAGTAATCAAAATCATAGACACAGGAAGTAGGAAGAAGGGGAATGGAGATTAATTTTCTCTGGGTGTAGAGCTTCAGCAGCATAAGAGGAGAAAGTTCTAGAGACTGTTGCAACAACGTGAACATACTTAATGTTGCTGAACTGCAGTTAGCAATGGTTAACGTGGAACACTTAATGCATTTCTTACTACTACAGTAAAGAACTAGTCTCAAGCATGTCCTTCACTTTGTAGCACATGAACCTAACTGTGGAAATCGAGTGTGTTGTTTCTTTGTCTGACCCACTGAGATGAAGTGGCTTTTGTTGCTCAGTGACCACTTATGACCTGACAACTTTATTCCCATTAGCTTTGGGTAATTTAACCTGAGGAGCTCCTGGATGATAAAGGAAGGCAGGCATTGGTATTCAGGTGCATATCCTTGCTGGACATGTAGCTGCCGTAGTAGTAGGAACAATCCCAGTGTCCCTTTTCAGTCTACCCTATGGATCACAAAATGACTTACATGACAATTCTTGTACAGTAGAAGTTTTCAATGACAGCTGAATACAAAAAGCCACCAAGCACTTCAACATCTTTTAACGCTGCGCAGGAGTCAGGAATTCCTTCATGCACTGAATATCAATCATTCCCAGCATATGAAGTGAATATGTTATAGTTTACACACTTTCATTCACTTTATGTGCCATGGATGTTACATTTGTATAACAGTATCATTTGATGCCAGGGTTTTATGGGAGTTCCTTTTGATGTAACATTAACAGCATGTGCCACTGGCTTTCTGTGGGCCAGTGGTTTGAGTTGTATCTTTCTCCACTATCATGAAGTCAAGGTCAAATGATACTTGGGAAATTGCAGGATTTTAAATTTTTACTTGATATGTATGTAAAAGTCATTGTTAGTACAGGAAGACACAATATCTTGTCCTTGCTCTGCAAAAGGGCAAATGGCTTTAGCGGAGTAGAAGCTGTGATTTTTCTAATGATGATATAAAAACCGTTGATACTTTTAGTCCTCTGTAGTTGATTAGAATCTGATACATTGATGGAGATATGCCACCTACCAGCCGAAAAGGGCTGGCAAGCCCTGAATTAGTGCATTGGTGAGGGTACAGAGATGAGGGATGCTGTATACTGATGCTCAATGGTCATTGTCAGGCTTCCTCCCTGCCATGTGTCTTAGCGACAGAGTTTTCTCTTGGCTTTCCCTTTTCAAGAATTGTTGCTTGTGGCAGAAGAAGGGTTTCATGAACTCTGTGACTTGGGATTCCAGAGTGACAGAACTCACTCAACATGCCTAAATATAGATAAAATTCCACAGGAAAAGAAGACTAACTTTCCCAGTTCAGGTCACATGTCCATGTTGGAACCAATAACCACTGGTGAGGTGTGTGTGTGTGTGTGTTTTGATTATCAAGCCTAGACCACATGTACACCCTGTGGTGAGATTTAACTGTCAAATGCGAAGTAAAGAATGTAGATGTGAAATATTTCCTTCTTGGATACAATTACTGGATGACATTTTTTTTAACTTCTATTGCGTTATGATGAGAAAAGTTACATGATTTCAATTTATCTGAATTTGTTAACATTTAAAAACATATTTTAAGTAAATAGAATTAAATCACATTCTTGTTTCCCTTTTTTACCCCAACTCCTCCCTGAGACCCCCCTTCAATACCTACAATATCTTTTTTGTCATATTCCTTAAAATTTATAAAATATTAGAACAATAAAATGAATATTATAAAAGTTGTTTGATATAAAACAACAATCAATTTAACAGTGTTATGTAGATGCTTGTCTACAGCAATACTGAAAATACATATGTTTTTCTCAATATAAATTTTAAATAACTCCAAGCATATTAACTGTATATTTCAAAATAACACATCACTACTACTATTTTCTTTTTCTTTTTTTAAAGATTTTTCATTATTATAATTAAGTACACTGTAACTGTCTTCAGATGCACCAGAAGAGGGCACTCAGGTCTCATTACAGGTGGTTGTGAGCCATCATGTGGTTGCTGGGATTTGAACTCATGACCTTCGGAAAAGTAGTCAGTGCTCTTACCCGCTGAGCCATCTCACCAGCCCAGTATTTTCTTAAATGAACATAAATATATAAAGTCTTTTTGTTTGTTTGTTTGTTTTGTATTTAGTAGAGTTTAAAACCTTGGCTCTAACTGTGGTACAAGCCCAAAATAAGAACAATTTTTAGACATTGGATTTCATTGTAATATAAAATTCTGTACTTCAATGACCCTCACATCACCAAAGGATTTTACCTCCATAGTAGCTAAGCTGAGAGTTGACAGTTCTGCTGCGCCAAGGAATGAATTGTAGGCACGATTTTTGGATACAGACTTCCTGCTATGGTCAAAGCTATTTGACTTGAGTGACTTTATTCTCAGTCCACAAAGAACAGGTTACATTCATTTAAGAAATGGTGTGTGTATTAAGATGGTCTATCCATAAAGTCATTCACCAACTGTTTCAGTGAACAATGGTTCTGCTTGGAGGGTGGCACAGACATTAGGTGAGGGTAAGAATCTGGTTCATTGGCTGTGATAATTTGGAAAAGCATTCATCTCAGAGAAAGAGTAACTTATAAAGTCCTCTTCTTCAAACTTGATACAATAGTTACAAAGGTAGAGCAAAGCATTCAGTTTCACTCTTTGTTGTTCTCTTACATGCCACTTCCAATTTAATTGTCTACATTTCTTTAGGCTGTATAAATACTTTTGAAATATGTAAGCTGTTCTGAAAACCATAGTATAGTGCAAAAATATGAAATAAACAATACTACTAATAGAGAGGCTGAGATAGGAGAAGCAAGATTTCAAGACCATTATGTTGTATGCAGCAAGACGCTGTCATGTACAAACAAGCTGAAAGTGTATATGGATTGTACAATATTGGACCTATTTCTCCAATTACCAAATTAGAGAGACCATCGGCTGACAGTCAACAAATTTCTAATTCCTCATATTTTTGGATTTCAATCAATTAGGATATGATGGTAAAATTAATTTTCATATTAAGATATTAAGAAAAAGTAATTGTTACTTCCTGTTGTTTTTATTGTAAGAGCTGGAATTAGGTTTTTGTGGGTTTGTTGAAAGATTACTTTCTTGCTTCTTCTAGGGTGTAGTTTTGCTCCTTATGTT
>NW_022196906.1:42318233-42334874 GCF_008632895.1 Mastomys coucha | reverse complement strand
TTAAAGTCCTGTATCATCTTCATGAGAAGTGATTTTATATCTGAATCTTGCTTTTCTGGTGTGATGGTATGTCTAGGACTTGCTATAGTGGGAGTATTGGGTTCTGATGATGCTAAGTAACCTTGGTTTGTGTTGTTTATTTTCTTACACTTGCCCCCTGCCATCTGGTTATCTCTAGTGTTACCTGCCCTTGCTGAATCTGACTTAAGCCTGTCCTTCCTGTAATCCTGATTGTGTCAGAACTCCTCAGAGTCAAGCTGTCTCTGTGATCCTGTGATTCTGGGATCCTGTGATCCTTGGCTTTTTAGAGCACCTGGGAGTGCAGCTTCCTCTGGGTGTTTTGGGACTGGCTACAGAGTTTGAGTCCAAGGTCTACTCAGGGCACCAGCCCAGAGAGACCAGAAGGAACCTGAGCTACTGGGCTGGCAGAGTTCCTGTGTGCCTGGTCCTGCTGGTCCCAGTTACTCCCAATGTTGGGATAGATGTGTCCTCCACACCTCTGATCCTGGGAATGTTAGAGTGCCTGGGAGTGGAGCTTCCTCTGGGTGTTGTGGGAATGGCTGCGGAGCCTGTGTCTAAGGTCTGCCTAGGGCACCAGCCCAGACAGACCGGAAGGCTACTGGATAAAATTTTACAGAATACCCAAGAAGCAGATAGAGTAAATGTCCAAGAAGATTCATTTGTCAGGGGTTTGTGCCTGGCTTTACATACTTCCATTTTACTTAGTTGTACAAAACTTTCCTCTTCCATTTTATTTGAAAAGAGGCTCTTGACATTTAAAAGTTTGGGTTGAGTTAATGTTTCCAGCTGCTTTTACATTCAATAGCCTCCCTTTAAGTATTTTATTTGTTTCTTGGTGAAGTTATAAAATTATATAATAGTCATTACACAGAAAAAAAGCCCCATAGCATATAAAAATGTTTATGAAGACATTTTATGGTTTTATGGAGACCACAGAGAAACCAGGGAATATTATAATTAAAGTCCTGGTTAAACATACAGGAAATGTTCAAGTGTTCTGTATTGAGAGCTACCAGATACCTCTGGTAGCCACTCATCCACCATAGAACATACTTTAGAACTTTGCCTTTTCCCCAAGAGGGCATTATTAGGTTTATCTACCTTTATGTGCTAGAACACTCAATGATCTGATAGGCTAGTATTATCTTAATTAATTCTGAAGTCAAAATGGATTTCACTATGACATTTTCACACATATATAGTATAGTACCCTACTCTTCCTCTCCCCACTCTCATCCCTCCTCTCCCTAAGGTCCTATACATGGATTCTTTCTACTTTTATCATGGGCACATGGGCATGTGCCCACACACATACATATGCACATACAGACTTGGACCCATGCACACATGATTCTGCAGATGACAAAATTCATAGTATTTGTCTTTCTAAGTATGTATGCTTAATTGGCCAAGAAGATATTAAGATAGATATAGATCTAGACATAGTCATAGTCATGGTCTTGGTCATGGACATGGACATGGACACAAACATGGACATGGACATAGATATAGATATATAGATACCTAGACCAAACTTCTGATGAATTAGTTTTTCTGGATGGTGGTACAAAGGAATCTGTACTTTTCACTCTTCTGGCACTTGCAATGGAAACAATTTGCAAATCACAATCTAAAGCATTTTCTTTCTTCTTAACTTCAGGTTAAATAGTGCAGGCCCACTCTCCCCACACATCTGCCCCCCTGTACTCATCTCAATCTCCTGCTTGGCTGAATCCTTACCATCTAATGCTGCAGAAAGAGCACAGAAGTGCCAGTCAAGACAGAGAGCTCAAAATGCTTGCAGAAGCTTTGTCAACAACCTGACTACCCACCACACTGTCTGCACCCTCATTAATTTGAATCTAAACTAGGTTTTCATATCCTTTCTATTACATTTCATAGAAAAATCTACTTGAGAAAGAAGGGTGATTCAATGAAAGGCAGGATATGGGTATGTTTTCTGAATCCTTAAGTCATCTCTGTCTTAATTACCCAGATGGTAGGAATAAGACCTGTCATGCACTCTCGCAAGGTGACATCTGGGAAAAGAGATATCTGTACCACTTTGAAAATATTTGCTGGAAATATGCAAAGAAATCTAGGTGAGCACAGCATGGTGCTATTCTGATTACACCCAGCAGTTCCAACTCTGCCCCACAAGATTCACTCCCCCTGGGGCCACTGCGGTCAAAAAGGCCTGCTCAATCAGAAGGCAGTTTGCTGTCAGGCCATCCTGCCTCTTGACCATGTGCCCTAAGGCATATGCTGATGGCATCTCAATATTCCACAGTGTATTAGCTACTTTTCTTATTGTTTTGATCAAACCCCTAACAAGAAGCAAATGTGGGGAGGAAGTGCTCATTTTGCTTCATAATTCAGAGAATATAGTCCATTGTGGTGGCGGGGGTGGGGGGGGTCAGTGCAGGGGGACCAGTTTCTGTCTGTGGCAGCAGGCAATGGCTTGTTCACATTTTGACAGATTAGAAAGAAGAGAATGGCATTTTCAATGTTTATCAATAGGCAATCAGATAATGTTTACTTGTGAAGAGGAATATCCAACTTTCCCATATGCTTAGTAATAATTCTTAGTGGGCTTGTTGTAAGTTTGATACACATGGCATCTTGATGAGATACCATGTAACCTACAAACCCCTTTAAAAAGTGATGCCTACTTGATTTATATCTATAAAAATGGTGTCAGGTGATGATATTAGGGAAACTGAGGACTAACTTTAAAGAAACTGAAAATTCAGGTGGAGTCTTAACATGCTTTGTGTAATCCTGTGGCTTAGGACCCATCTTTAATTGAGAAACACTTAATCTGTATAAAGCACATTTTTGAATGAAGATATATTATTACCAAGTTTTGTGGAGCCAAATGTCTGCCATAAAACTGGCATTATATTGAACTATACATTGTGAGATCAATCAATATAAAATTATTTTACCCAGAAAGACACATATGCTATGTACTCACTTATAATTGGACATTAGCTATAAAGTACAGGATGATCCACAGGCCCAAAGAAATTGGGTAATTAGGAGTACCCAAAGGAGGATGTGTGAATCTCACTCAAAATGGGAAACAAAATAATCATTGGAGGTGGATGGAGAGAGGAAATTGAGTGGGAGAGGGGGTGAGGAAGGGTAGGAGATGCGGACCAGGTATGGAGGGAAGCGGGGTGGAGAGGCCTGGGAGTGGGAATGGAAATCGGTGGGGGTGGGCATCTCTGGGATTAGTTAGAGACCTGGAATGGGAGAAGCTATGGGGAGTCTAAGTGGGTGGCCTTAGCTGAGACTCCTACCAGTGGTGGGATCTAGAGACTGAAGTTGCTGCCTCCTGTAACTAGGCAGGATTTCCAGAGGAGGGAGGGAGATATTAATCCACCACAAAACCTTCACCCCCGAATTTGTTCTGCCTATAAGATGTGCAGGGATAAAGATGAAGCAGAGACTGAGGGAACTGCCAACCAATGACTGGCCCAACATGAGACCCGTCCCATGGGAGAGATCGAACCTTGACACTATTAATGATACTCTGCTATGTGTGCAGATAGGAACCTAACATAACTGTCTTCTGAGAGGCTTCATTCAGCAGCAGATGGAGGCAGATGCAGAAACCCATAGCTAAACATTGGGTGAGTTCAGAGAGTCTTGTGGAAGAGTTGGGGATAGAACTGCAGGAGCTTGAGGGGTCAAGGACACCATAAGAAGACCACCAGAGTCAACTAACCTGAGATCATGGGGGCTCACAGAGGCTGAACCACTAACCAAAGAGCATACAAGGGCTGGACCTAGTTCTCCCCCACTTTTGTAGCAGGTGTGCAGCTTGGTCTTCACTCGGGGGGGGGTGTCCCTAACAATTGGAACAGGGGTTATCGCTGACTATTCTCTGCCATCAGATCTTCTTCCCCTTACCTGGACTGCCTGGTTGAGCTTCAGTGGGAAAAGATGCTCTTAGTCCTGCTGGGGCTTGATGTCCCAGGGTGGGGTGGTACCCAATGGGGACTTTCCCTTCTCTGAGGTGAAGGTGAAGGGGTAATGCAGGAGGGATTTGTAAGGGGGGGAACTGGGAGGAGAGGAGGGAGGAAGATGCAATTTGGATGTAATGTGAACAAAAAAATGTAAATTACTGGAAGAAAGAAGAAAAAAATAGATGGCTTTCCCATCTTGTCTCTGCCCCTGGCCCATGGTAACATTTGAAGCCAGGATGAATTCTTTCCCTCTCAGCTTATCCTCTCTGAAAACATTCCTTTCAAAGTTTTTAAAAACAGTTATTTAAAAATATTTATTTGTTTATTTAGACAGAGTATGTGTGAAGTTGGCTCTCTCTTTCCACTTCATTGATTTTGAGGTTTGCAGTTTGGTCTTCATGTTTAACAACAAGTATCTTTATCTATTGAGCCATCTTGTAGGCCTTGAAAGCATCTACACACACACACACACACACACACACACACACACACACACACACACACGACAACCTTTCATTTATATCCTGAGCATTTCAACCCAATCAAGCCGACAATCATAATTAACCATCTTGTATACCCGAAGCCATGAGACTGAAGTGCTCCATCAATTAAAGGCCAGAGTGCCTTCACTAATGTGGAATCAACAGTTTCTCTTGTCATTCTTCTTCATCCCTTGGTGCTTACTAGCTTACACCAGGTCAGATAACCAATGGCTACTTGCCAAATCTAGGCTGCTAGGGTGTCCTTAAAAAGAGAGAGACAAAAATAGTTTTTAAACCCCATTTTAAAGTTTCATAAAAATGACACAAAGAAAAAGATGTTACTGGTAAGACCTAAAAGATAGGCCCTCTTTCTGAGTATTGGTTTAGAATTCTTTGAGGCTGCTGAATCTGGTTCCCACCAGGTTGGTTCTCTTCTTTTGGAGGCTGAGTCTTATCTGTCTCCTTTTGGCTTCACTATGATCAGTTACAGCTGCCCTCATCCTCCTGGGTAATGTTACACAGCCAGTTTTACAGACATCAAAGCCCCATAGTTTGGCTTCTGCTGATTTCTGCGGAAACTCTCTTTGTGGCTGATTTGAACATGAAGCCATGAGTGTGGACCTAGGAAGAGATACATCTGATCAGATCTGATGCCAGCTGGCTCCTGCACACCTTTCTTCCAGTTAGTAGCTTTCAGGCATCTGGCATGGGAAAGAGGACGTTATCACAACTGGTTAACCCTTCCTCAATTGAAACTCAGTCTTCATTGCTCAGTGAGCTTAGGAGCCAGTCTCTTGGCATCCGGACATTTGTTTCCTTATTTGTAACTTACCATTACCTTTGAGGTAGAAAGATTTGGAAACAATAAACCTAAGTGCAAGTAGTTTTACCATGTAGGCCCTGGAAAGGCATGTTCCTGCCTTCTCTGCCCTGGCACTCTACCAGGGCATGCGGAGAAAACTTTCTTTTAAAGTTTTATTTTTCTTTTAATTGATTAAATGTGTATGCATGTTTTACTTGCATGTATATCAGTGTACCACATGCTTGCCTGGTGCCTCTCCCAACCCCCAGGTCATAAGAGGTTATCAGACTGTTGAAAACTATCATTTAGGTGCTTGGAATTAAATTTGAATCTACTGCAAAAAATAAATGCTCTTAAGACTGTGCAATATTTCCTGTCCTAAAATATTATTATTATTATTATTATTATTATTATTATTATTATTATTATATATTTCATGTGCTATGGGCTAGGTTTAAACTTACTATATGTGTCAACTATGTGGATGATGATCTTAAAATTAAAAAAGAACCTGCCCCTCACCCACCTCTATCTCCTGAGCACCTTACAGATGTGTGCTACCACATCTAGTTTATAGGGTGCTAGGGATCAAACCCAGGTCTAATGCATGCTGGATTAGAACTCTATCCACTTATTATACTTCAGCCTAGGCTGGATAAGAGACTTCTTATTCTCTTCCTCTGTCTTCTGGGCAGCTTGCTCTGCATTAGCTGGGACTGCAGGTATATTCAGTAGACCCTCTCCCAGGTCTGTGGTGCAGAGTGAAGGTCAACAGAAGCATTTGATCTCAGGAACAATTTCAGATCTGAGGAAGTTGGCCAGAGACTTACAGTCAAGGCAAGATTGAGAGAAGAAGAAATTAGATAGGTTGTTCTGAAGGTAAACCTGTCCATTGAGAACCAAGTATTCACTAGATTAGACACTCAGGGATACATTTTACGGCTGTTTTTCTCTGTATATAAAGTCCTGGCTCAGGGTCAATGAGATAGTTCAATGGTTAAATGAGCCTACCACTAAGCCTGACAAACTCAGGCTTAAACTTGATTCTTTAGAACCCACATGGTAGAAAGGAGAGAACTGATTCCCTCAAATTATCCTCTGACATCCATCCATACACACAAAGTAAATAAATGTGACTTTAAAAAAAAATGGTAAAATGCCAGGCTCAATTGTTTTGATCAGAACCATTTGGTAAGTAATGGATGAATGGAAAACATATATATCTGTAATTATGTTAATACAACCATGAGCATTGAGAAGATGGACTTTGAACATCTTGGGATGAATCCCAGCTTTGTTTCTTAACTACTTTGTATCCTTGAGAAAATTTCATAACTTCTACATGATCTAAAAAAATGGATAGCATCTTCCTCTTAGGATAGAGTTAACTGCCTAGTTAAATAAGCTGGTAAAGACAAATACTTTTCAATACATGTTCTCATTGTTTTATCACTAAAGTCAACATTCATACCAAGAACTTATTATGTCTAGCATGCATCCCATTCTTAGTGCAGTCTATTAACCCAGTAATCACTTCAAAAAATCTTGGGACAACATAAAAGAACCATTCTAATATCTAAGAATGCCTTGCTTTAACATATCAGATGCAACACAGTGAACTCTTTCTATTTTTTAGTTAATTAAAGTAGTATATTAACATTGTGGTCGTTTGGATGAGAATACCCCTGTAGACTCATCTATTTGAACATTTGGGCCACAGTTGATGGAACTGTTTGGGAAGGGTTAGGAGGTGTGGCCTTTCTGTAGAGGGTGTGTCACTGGGGGTGGGCTTTGAGATTTCAAAGACCTGGGCCATTTCCATTTAGCTTTCTAGTATTTGGCTTATGGATCAGTTGCAAGCTCTCTGTTACTTCATTAGCATACCTCCTCTCTCTCCACTGTGATGATCATGGACACTAATCCTCTGAAACTGTAAGCCCTCAAGTTATGTGGTTTCTTCTATAAGCTGCCTTGGTCATGGTGTGTTGTCACAGCAATAGAAAAGTAACCAAGACAAATATACAGGGTAATGGATTCATTATAGCATTTTCAAAAGCATTGGTCATTCTAATTGGTGTCCCTTCCCTATTGCTGCTCCAGGTCCCACAGTCACCTCTGGCTTATTCTCTGACTTCCCCAGGATGCCCCAGAATTTCTGTTTTCTTATCATGCACTTTCCTTCCTCACACTTAATAGTTCCTTCTTTCCCACGACCTCTTTTCTAATTTCACAACTCCATATAATAAGTAAACAGACACATGTATCATAAAATGTAGTTATTTGTTTTGGGAGAAAAGCAGGCTATATTTGTGATTCTGGCTTATTTTGCTTAACACAAGTGTCACCTTTTCTCAACACCAATGACAAACTTGCTGAGAAAGAGATTGCTGTATGTTGGGGGAATCCTGTTCACAGAAGCAAAAATAATACCTTAGACTAAATCTAGCCCAGGAGGCAAAAGGTCTTTCACAATGAAAGTTTTAGGATGCTGAAAGATGAATTAAAGGAGATACTAGAAGATTGAAGGTTTCCTATGCTTAGGAATCGGAAGAATTAATGCTGAGAAAACAGTTATGGTATCTAGCTACTTGAGTTTGTGCTTGTCTGAAAATGACCTTGTGTTTCCATCAAATTCAAAAGATAGCCTTGCTAATCAGAACTATCTTGGTTCAGTAGAGGTGGCTCTTTTTTCCTTTTTCTTTCTTTCCTTTTTTCTTTCTTTCTTTCTTTTTTTTTGTACTTTCAAGAGCCCCTGAGAATTAATCACCCTGTTAGAAGGGTGTAGCTATGGGGGTCAGAGTCATCCCAGAACTTCAAAGTTCTCAACTTCTAAGGTAGTAAAAGACAGACAGGTGGCCCCCAATGCTGATCTACTTGTTTGTCTCAGGTTCAGAGCTATCAGACTCTAGTGGGATTCTCCTTTGATGAGGTCTGTTCCCACTTCTTCCCCTGGGCACTTCCCAGCTTGAGCAGGTCCCTTTAGACCACCTGTGTCTTCTCTTACACAACAGTTTCTCCAGGCCTTTCCTCATCCAAGGGCTGTGTCAGAACAAACTGAGGATCCCTGGCCTGTAGCCTTTCCCAGATCTCATATCCTTAGGGTAGCTCAGTGTGTGTGTGTGTGTGTGTGTGTGTGTGTGTGTGTGTTTAAGTGCATGTGTGGAGGGCAAAGGTTGACTTCATTTATCATTCTCTGTTTCTTTCCACCTTACTTTTTGAGACAAAGTTTTTCACTGAGCCCAAAGCTCCCTGTTTGGCCTAGCTTGGCCTTTGGTCTATTATCGGACTCTGGATGAGTTGAACATTTTTGTGCTCATCAGAATAAAGGAGCAAAGGCTGAAATGAAGTAAAAAAACAATATGAATTATAGCTGCAAACAAAGATTCTAAATTCCAGTGACCTACCACTGTAGTGTTCTCTACCTGGTAACCATGTTCAGTGAGTGCAAGTCCTCCTTCAGTTAACCTTCACAGGGTTTATATTCAAACACCTCCAGAACTTAAAGGAAGTTTCAAGAGGGAGGAAGTGGTTGGTATCTCAGGTGAGGGTCTAAAGACTCTCTCTCTCTTTTAAAAAAAGAGAATATCTACAGGCCTGAACTTGTGAAGGCCTCATTGTGTAATCACAGATAACCTTTGAGATGGTTTAGCCACATTACGCCTGGAGGACAGTAGTCCACAACAGAATTGTTTTTTCTGTTAGAAAAACATTGGCAAACATAAATTTTTACTAGAAGCAGAATAATCCTGTAGCTCTCCCTGCCCTTGGGGATCATTGGCCAATATCTGCTGCAATCAGGACCAGCTGCAGGGAGGCAGATCAACTTGGGGAGACTCAAGGCTTATTTCAGGGGGTGGGGGTGGGGTAGAAACATCCAGGATGGGCAAATGTCATTGGCTGAAGGCTTAGGGTACCAACTATGCCTCATTAGCATGAGGAGGCATTTCAGGAATCTCAGGTGCTAGCTGAATGGGCTCTTATAGGGAGAAAGGAAGCTGACCCTGTAATGTAACTAAGGCTTTGTGACTTTCTGCAGGTAGAGGGTTTCGAATTCCACAGACAAGGTCAGAGAAGGAGAAGCCCCTGTAATGAAGGCAACCCTTCCATATTGCACAGAGACCCATAGGCTATCCGAGCAATGGTAGATTTCAACATGAATTAGCAGAGTTTCCTCACATAATCCTTTTTGAAAGAATCAATAAAAATTTCAAATGAAACCAAAGACTGCCATTTCATAAAACCAGTGAATTCAGAGTGAATGTGAAATTAGGAAATGGGCAAGGAATCTCTGAGGCGGCGCTCAGTGGTGAACAGAAGCAGCGGATGCAGGGATGTGATAGCGACTGTGGTCAGATACGGGATTTTTACAAGAATCACACACCTTCTTCCTTTTCTTTTTTTACCCGTCCCTTCTCTTCCCTTCCTCCTTCCTTCTTTCCTTCCCTTCTTCTTCCTCCCTTCTCTTCTTCCTTCCTTCCTTCCTCCCTTCTCTCCTTCCTTCCTCCCTTCTCTCCTTCCTTCCTTCCTTCCTTCCTCCCTTCCTTCCTTCCTCCCTTCCTCCCTCCCTTCTCTCCTTCCTCCCTTCCTCCCTTCTCTCCTTCCTTCCTTCCTTCCTTCCTTCCTTCCTTCCTTCCTTCCTCCCTTCCTTCCTCCCTTCTCTCCTTTCTTCCTCCCTTCCTCCCTCCTCCCTTCCTCCCTCCCTCCCTCCCTTCCTTCCTTCCTCTTAATCTCTCTTTCCTCCATTCTCCTTACTCTTCCCATCCTTCCATTCTCTCCCTCAGCTTGTCCATTGTTTCTTCCTTTTCTTTTAAAGAGTACACAGAATGGTTGTGAATGTCAAAATGCAGCATAAACCACCCCTCCTAAGTTGTGTGCACATTCTAAAAATGGTCCTGGAGCTGTTTTAGGTTTGCTTTTGATTTGCTTATCCTCTCCCCACCCTGCAGGGTCTAGCTGGCATTTATTGCAGTCTTTCTCTCTTGCCCTGCTCATAATATCATAAACATTTCTTTTTTTTTTCCCTGCAAGGCAGCGTTTAGTTGGCCTCTGTTCTGATTGTTTTCAGGCTTCCAATAGGCTGTGGGTGCTTTTATGGGCAATGTTTAATCCTCTTTTATGAAGGGAGAGTATGGGGTAAGAACAAGAGGCTCGCTTAAAATTGAGAGTCCTGAAAGCCACTGAGCAGCAGCAGTCCTCCCCTACTTCATGAAGTTACTCATCAGTGCAGGAAGCTCGCAATGACATGTCATGATCTGAGTGTTTGCGATCCCTCCTCCGAGCTTGGCAAGTTGATCCCTAACCTGAAGGTGACACTATTATGAAGTGGTTCCTTTGGGAACATGGTTGGTCATGGCATCAGGGCTCATGAATGCTATCCATATCCTTATGAGAGGAGTGGTCTTCAGGTCAATTTCTCCATTGTGCACCTTGATCCAAAAATGGTTGAAGCAGAATCTGATAGCCTTCAGACTTAACTTTATGTGAAGAGAGCCATGTATGAAGGCTTTCAGCAGGCACCGAACCTGACTTGACTCGGGAGTGCTCAGTCTCTAGACCTGTGAGCAATACATTTGTATTACTTGTGAGTCATGTAATCAAAGGTTCTGTGCTACTGCCTGACTAGACAGACACACATATTTGGCTGGAAACATTATTGGTGTGAACCACCACCTTCTTTTGTCTCTTTAATTGCTTCTCACAGATACTCCGAAGTTTACTAATGCAGGTAAACTCTTCTAGGCTAGGCACAATGTTGTAGTCAACAAACATTGAAAGAATGAGAAAAAAAAATCACAATTACATTTCTTAACTCCTGTCAAATTTGCCAGTTCAAATAATCATCATTAGTAGATGCTAAAGTAATGTTGTATATCCACAGAGTTCTACTGACAACAGATTACTTCCTATCTATGAAAGGAGAAGGTATCTACACAATGAATAAGTTCAGTTGTCGCCACTATTAACGGATCCACTTGGCATCTCTGAAATGAGTCCATCTTGCTACTGTGTACCTTCAGGAGTAAAGGACTTTTATCCAAAATTTTGAACTAGATTCTTACAGCTTTAAGATACAATTTGTATTTTACAGGAGATGTAGAAGGTAAAGAAAAGTATTTCAAAATACCATGAAAAAGGAATAATAAAAATCTACATTGTAGGATAGTCTGAAGAACAATAGCTTCACAGGAGGAAACCTTTGTAGGTGAGGGGTATACAAGGTGATGGTTTATTCATAAGTATCTCCTATATCCTTATGTCCAAACCCACCAACTTGTACACTTTAAGTATGAGCAGGTTTTTACATACAAGTTAGAACTCAATAAAGCTGAAATACTTGAGATATAACCAGAATAAGACCTGCTTTAAACTTGAAAAAGAGAGTTGGAGAAAGCACACGCGCGCGCGCATGCACGCGCGCACACACACACACACACACACACACAGTATTGCAAAACTTTTCCCTTTTTATTTGAAAATTTTTCATATGATATGTATTTTTTATATCCCCCTTCAATTCCTCCTAGATCCTTCTCAGCTCCCTACCCACCCAACTTTATGTTCTCTCAAAACAAATAAACAAACACAAACAAGAAACACACACACACACACACACCACAAAAAGAGAAAAAGGAAAATCAAGACAAACAGCCAAAAGGTCAAAAGACAAAAAATGCCCCCACAAAAGCAAATTGAAACAAAAAGTCCACAAAAATATCACTGAGTTTGTTTAGTGTTGGCTAACTATTCTTGGGTGTGGGTCCTGTTCTGAAATGTGGTTGCTATGCCTAGTGACCACACTCCACTGGGGAAACCTGATTTTCTCTTTGCCAATGGGGATCAATCGCAGATAGGTTCACAGGGTGGTAGCCTGTGTCCACTTCTCCATCTCAGTGCTGGGGCCCTGTCTGCTTGGAGCTATGGAGTTTTGTGTGTGCTGCCTCACAAGTCTCTGAGTTCATATGTGCATCAGTCCTGTTGTGTCTGGAAGATTCTGTTTCTTTGGTGTCCTCTATCACTTCTAGCTCCTATGAATGCTCTGCCTCCTCTTCTGCACAGATCTCTGAGCCTTGAGGGGCGGGGATTGATGAAAACATCCCACTAAGGACTTGGTGCCCCAATGTCTCTCACTCTCTGCGTATCCTTGAGTTGTGGCCTTCTGTGTTAATTCCCATCTATTGCAAGAAAAATCTTCCCTGTCAGTCATAAGAACGGCAGTAAATGGTGGTTAATGCACAGGCTCATGCTGGTTAAGGTACTGAGAGCAAGTGAGTATTAGTTGTTCCCCAGTGGCTGGGATCTCCATATTATCCTCACCAAGACCTTGAGAACATCGTGAAGGCAAAAGGATACAAGAGCTGAGTGGAGGAGAAGATGGTTGTTTTGGCTGTGATGTATCTGGGGCACTCAGGAACTCACAAGAGATGTTGTTTCTCTCATGGCAGGTGCACAAGATTAGGCCAATAAACGTTTGGTCATGGATGCAGAAAGGCTCATGAGGCCCCACTCCAGTTAGGGAAATTGATGGCCATCAAAGGCTGCTGTGAGAGAGGAAGTCATTGCCTTCAGTGATGTAGTCACTGGTGAGTACTAATGCTCCAGTGGACAGCTGCACACCTATGCCCATGGGAGTGGCTCTGGTTAAACCCAGTGGGTCATAAAGCAAAATGAATGGCTATAAAAGTGGATGGGGAGGTGAGAGGAAGAGGGAAGGGATTAGTGTAGGTGGGTACAGGATAAGTGGAGGTGGAGGAGGAGTTAGTGGGGCCAGAGTGGTACTATATACATGTGGGACATTGTCTAAGAGTAGGTTAATTACAAAGAAGTGTTGGGGCTGGAGAGATGTGGTTAAGAATGCTTACTACGATTCCACAGGACCCGAGTTTAGTGTCCAGGATCAACATTGGGCTGCTCAAAAACAGGGCATACCATCTATCCAGCCACCCATTTAAAAAATACATCTTTGAAAAATGAGTTACCAAATTAAGGTAGCAAGTGTAGATCAGTTCTGGCATATACAGTCCACTGGGTTGCCTCTCTAACATGCATGTATATGTTCTTACATAAGAACAAACATGCATACACACATAGATGCACACATACATACGTATGTTTAACATCCTTAGCCATTAGGGAAATGTCAATCAAAATGACTTTGAGATTGCATCCTTCTCCTGCCAGAATAGCTAAGATCAAAAACCTAAGTGACAGCTCATGCTGGTGAGGATGTGGAGCAAGGGGAACACTTCTCCACTGCTAATGGGTGTGCAAATTTATACAGCCACTTCAGAAATCAATATGGTAGTTTCCCAGAAAATTGGAAATTGATCTACCTCAAGACTCAGCTATACCACTCCTTGGCATATACCACAAGGAAACTTGCTCTACTATGATCATAAAAACTTTATTCATAATAACCAGAAACTGGAAACAACCCAGATATCCCTCAACCTATGAATAGACAAAGAAAATTTGGTTCATTTACACAATGGAGTATTACTCAGCCGTTAAAATACAAGGAAATCATGAAATTTGCAGGCAAATGGATGGAACTAGAAAGAAAAAATTATCCTGAGTGAGGTAATCCAGACCCAGAAAGACAAACATGGTATGTACTCACTTATAAATATATATTAGCTATAAAGTAAAAGACAATCAAGCTACAGTCCACAGATCCAGAGAGAGTAAGTAACATGGAAGGCTTAAAGGTGGATAAAATGATCTCCCTGGGAAAAGGAAATAGAAAAGATTTCACATGTGCCCTGGGATTGGGTTCAGGAGGGGTCAGGTCTGAGGAAGGAGAGAGAAAATACTGGAAGAAATGACTGGAATTTGGGGAGGGGGCGGTGAGGTGGAAATCTAGTGCAATAGAAACTCCATGGAATTTATGAGAATAACCCCAGCAAAGACTTCTAGTCATGGGGGACACGGAGCCTGAACCCACTATCTTCTGTAAACCAGGCAAGGCCTCAAGTGGAAAGATCGGGACACCAACCCAGCCACAAAACCTACAGTTTGCCCAGCTTGTAGAGTGTGCTGGGAACAGAGTCTAAAAGAATCATCATCAAAGAGACCAGAGAGACTTCATCCAGTAAATGATGTGAGCAGATGCAGAGTCCCACAGCTAAACATTAGATGGAGCTCAGGGAGTCCTGCAGAGGAAGAGACGAAGGATCAGAGGAACCAGAGGAGTCAGGGACACACCACAAGAATAAAGCCCACAACTGACTGGTACTCATGGGGACTCCCAGGGACCAGGAAGCCTGTAGGGGTCTGACCTAGGGCCCTCTGCATGTATGTTATAGGTAAGTATCTTGATGTTCTCGTGGGACTCCTAACAGTGGGAGCTGCCCCTGATTCCTTTGCCTACTTGTGGGACCCTTTTCCTCCTAATGGGTTACCTTGTCCAGCCTTGATGTGATGGTATTTGCCTGGTCTTATTTTAGCTTGTTATGCCATGTTTGGTTGATGTCCCTAGGAGGCTTTCTCTTTGCTGAGGGGAGAGAGGAGGTTATGGATCTGGGGGAGAGGGGATGTGTGGGGGAAGACACTGGGCAGGGGAAGGGGAGGGAGGGGAAATTGCAATGAGAATGTAATATATGAGAGAAGTATTTTATAAAGAATGTTAAAAATAAGACTGCAATCAGGATGTAATATACGAGAGAAGAATCTTTTTTAAAAAGGAAAATGTTGAAAATAAAAGTGTGTGGAAACACAGGATTCTTGTGGAACAAGAACATGGGCAAAGTCATTTCCCACCTTTGCTGCTTTCCTCTAGGTTAGCAGAGAGGCACACACATGCAGGAAAGCTGGAAGACCTCGATAGCAAGAGAATATAATTAGCAGGGCGATTGTTTGCATTCAGGCTTCATGAATCTGTGACTAGAAAAAAGTCACAAATCTTAATTTCTATTTTAAAATAAAATACGCAATATATACTCATCATGAAAATAAGGTCAAATACAGCTCACTGGTGCTGTGCAGAGATTATGGTCTCCTGTCCACTCCCTCTGAAGAGGAAACCATTTCTGTTTTCATTTTATTTTTGATGTGGGAGACAGGGTCTCACTGTGGAGTCCAAGATGGCCTTGAACTCACTGGTCCAGGCTGGCTTTGAACTTGCTATGATCCTCCTGCCTCCATCTCCTGGGTACTGGGATTATAGGCACAAGCTATCACACCAGACTTCATGTCTGGTTTAGTCCATTATAAATTCATGTCCACGTCTCCATCTTCTTACTGATCATACTGACACTGGAGGGAGTCAGTTGCCATTGGGAAAGATGAAGGATCTCTATCATACAACTTTTCTCTTTTATGGTAAAATTCACCTGTAGATTAACACCTTTGTACCTCTTTATTTTTATGATCTTTAGATGACATGATCTTCCATTTCATGTTGGATCAGTATATATTTACTGCCAATGTATAAGATAAATGATGGCTGCCAACACTATCCCATTCTCCCACCCCCTGTCTTACCCAACCTGAGAGGCAGTAGTTTTAAAAAAAGACTTGTTATTTTAAAGTGTGTGTGTCCCCAAAAGTGGGTGCAGGTTCCCATAGAGTCCAAAAGATTGTGTCAGATCCCCTGGAGATGCAGTTACAGAGAGTTGTGGGCCACTTGACATGGGCGATGGGAATAAACCTTGGGTTCTCTAGAAGAACAACAAATGTTCTTCACTGTGGAGCCATCTCGTCAGCCTCAAGAGGTGACATTTCTGCTACATTTGCATATGTGTTGAGGACAGTTGCATGCCACAGTACGCTTGTGGGAGTCAAGAAGTAGCTTGCAGGAAATCCACCATGTGAATCCTGGGGATTGAAGTCGGGTCATCAGGCTTGGCAGAAAATGCCTTTATCTGCTGAACTACCCTGATGGTCTGCGAGGAATAGTACACTCAAGGAATAGATTAATATACTTTCTAGGAGATGAAGAAGAGTACTAACAGTGGGAGAGAACATCCAGGAATCTTGGGCAGGCTTCAGCTGATCCCTGTTTTGAACTCTTCCTCTGCCCTGTGTACCTCTGAAGGTCACTGCCACCTATGAGTCTCACTAAGAGCCAACAGGGACATTATATGAGTCAGAGGTGACAGTAAGTCTCAGGGCATTGAAAGCACAAGGCCACAGAGAGTCTTAGGGTGTTAAGTGTGGCAGGTCTGAGGTCAGGTTGCTATCTGTACACACCCAGCTTGAAAGACAGAGTGATGCACAGCATTTCCAAAAAGATGAGGAAGTGAAGTTCACACAGCAAAAGACTGGTTTTTATCATCTTGAGATTATTGCTGCTTTTGAGGGCACTGAAGTGTCCTTTTATTTGTGATAGAAAAATACATGCTGATTTTTTTTTAAATTTATTATC
>NW_022196906.1:42311755-42318223 GCF_008632895.1 Mastomys coucha | reverse complement strand
CCAAAAACCAAAAACCAAAAACCAAAAAACCTTGAAAACTCTGCCGTAAAAAATGTGAAGGGGAGAGTTACAAGATATGCTATAGAATGGTGCAGATACAGTTTCAAAACTGACAAAATAATGTCATCTTACACATATGTGTATTTACATACATGCATGGTGATGTTCTAGTGCTATTCATAGTAATCTTTAGATGTTAGAAGACTGTAAAGAGCCCAGACTGGTGAAAGGATACGCCGAGTCTCATGTAGGAAGGCTCGCAGAACAGAGACCCAAGAATCTGTCCTCTGTGTGACCAGAATACAGAATCTCTCCTCTGTGTGTCCTGAATGCGGACATGCCCTTTTTTCCCCTGCTTCCTTGGAATGTAATGTGTAGTACATGCCAGGCAATTTTAGTTGAGCTTATCCTGTAGAGCTCTGGGAAAGGGTATTCTGTTAATATGTAGTATGTGCTCATTGAACTTTATTCCCATGGTTTTCTGAACTGTTTTCTGAATGTGCCAACCTTCCCTGGATCACTACCACCTCTGTTGCTTTCATAAATGCCTTGAGAGTGTGGTAAAGCTGTCTGCAGCATCGGGACTGTTGTCCACCCCGTCCCTTTCAGCTGTGTTCATCCCCAGGTCTCCTCCTGCTTTGACAGGAGATAAGTCACAATTTGAGCCCAAATCAAAGGTGCCGCTGGGTGCTAAAGGTGGGAGAGATGTTACGGGGAGCTGATTTTTCTTAGTAAAAATCCCTACTTAGAGTGTCAGTCCATGGGCTTTTGACTGATCTTTCCCTCATCCTTGCTGGAAGTTTGCCATTTCTTGAAAAATCGCAGAGAGAAAGAAGGAAAGGGTGAGGAGAAGGGGGTAATGGAATGAACAAGAGAAGAGGCAAAGGGCAGGGGGAAGGGGCAGGGAGGAAATGACAGCTTTGAAAATGCAGCACTTAAGGTTTAGAGCTAGAAATGATCTCAAAAACACAGTCACAGCAGGGCTGGAGAGACGGCTCAGTGGTTAAGAGCATTGCAGAGGACCTGGGTTCAGTTCTCAGCATCAACTTGGTAGGTCACAGCTGTTCCCTCTTCTGACTAGCCCTGTTCACACATGGCCCACATACATACACTCAGGTACACACACATTCACATACAATACAATTTTAAAAAGCAAAGTGATACAGAAAGCGTAGTTAGGCAAGGGAGAGACAAAACCTCCAGGATCTGTCAAATGACACAGTTCCCAGGGCATTCAAGGGAAGAGTCTCAAGATGAGATGTCTGTTTGTACTTAGCTTTAAGTTCCCCTGAGTGTACCACTGTTGTGTCCCCAATTCTGAGTTACCTTCATCACGATATATATTTGTTCTGGCTGCCTGGACAGCTAATTTTTCTTTCAAATACAACATGTGAGAAAATTCTTGTGGCTTTATAAAATTTGGGGAGGGGAGGTGTCAAAAAAATCCAAGCAGTCAGGATAAGTCCACACTAAAAGTGATGTTTTCTATTCAAACATATCAAGGATCCTAGATGAAGGACATGCATGTAGAGCACAGGCCATGTGGCCCCTTGATGACCAGCCTGGCTTTCCATCAGATCTTACATGCAGAACCCTCTCTTGTCTCCTGGTTCAATGTTTTCCTGTGATTTAGGTCTCTGAGTTCCAGAATTGACCAATACGATAATTGGCCTGGTATAAATAAATAAAGACATTCTAAAGAGACACTTTAGAATCTGACTATCAGACCATTGAAACAGTGATCCTAAGAAATAAGAATTTCCCCAGGAATGGTTGTCCCCAAGAAGAGATTTCACAAAGTTCTTGTCACTCATCAGACTACCTTACAGAAGGAGACAGAAGCCCGGACTATGGCGTGTCAGTGGTAGGTGCTTAGATGTGCACCCCTAGCCTTCTCATTCAGGACCCTGAAGATGAACTAGAACAGGGGTGGGAGTGAGTGGGTCACTGGATCTCTTTGTCTGTCTTCCTGATGTGGCCATACTTAATACATCTCCTTTTACTATTAACTTGGTTGCTTTAATTGGCTTCTGATGGACAAGTGGCCAAACTTGGCTTTTTAGGATACAGGTATAGCCCCCAATTCAGTAACAATATAAATTTCATGAGAAGAGAGAAATCAGAAACCGAGGACCTTCCTAAGTTTTCCTTAGATACAAAGGGTAAAACTAGTTGGAGAGAACAGAAGTTCTGCGTCCTCTATATGGAGACTTCGATGTGTGTATTTGACAGGTCAGGAAGTGGAAGTGTACAGAGCCCCATTTCTCAAGGACACACAATGAATAAAGTGTTAAGCTAGTGTGTCTGTCATTTTTATCTGGGTCCTAACTATAGCACCATCATGCCGCCCAGCTCCTAGTTAGATTCTCTTCTCCTTCCTCTGTCTGAGTCACTGGTGTGTGTGTGTGTGTGTGTGTGTGTGTGTGAGAGAGAGAGAGAGAGAGAGAGAGAGAGAGAGAGAGAGAGAGAGAGAGAGAGAGAGAGAGAGAGAGAGAGAGAGAGAGAGAGAGAGAGAGAGAGAGAGAGAACAGGTCATGTTATGCCTAACAGTCTCTCTCTCTCTCTCTCTCTCTCTCTCTCTCTGAAACTTTTTTCCTTTTATTGGATATTTTCTTTATTTACATTTCAAATGTTATCCTCTTTCCAGGTCTCCCTTCTGGAAATGTCTCTATCCCATCCCCCCTCACCCTGCATTTATGAGGGTGCTCCTCCACCCATCAACCCACTTCTGCCTTCCAGCCCTGGCATTTCCCTACACTGGAGCATCTAACCCCCTCAGGCTCAAAGGCTGCTCCTCCCACTGATGTCCAACAAGGCCATCCTCTGCCACATATGTGGCTGGAGCCATGGGTCCCTCCATGTGTACTCTTTGGTTGGTGATACAGTCCCCAGGAACTCTAAGGATCTGGCCAGTTGACACTGTTTTCCATCCCACTCCCACCCCCATTCCCATGGAGCTGAAAACCCCCTCAGTTCCTTCAGTCCCTTCTCCAACTCCTCCACTGGGGACCCTGTGTTCAGTCCAATGGTTGGCTGCGAGCATCCACCTCTGTATTGTCAGGCTGTGGCAGAGCCATTCAGGAGACAGCCATATCAGGCTCCTGTCAGCAAATACTTCCAGGCATCTGCAAAAGTGTCCAGGTTTGGCGAGTGTATATGGGATGGATCCCAGGTGGAAACAACCCAGATGTCCCTCAACAGAGGAATGGATACAGAAAATGTGGTACATTTACTCAATGGAATACTACTCAGCTATTAAAAACAATAACTTCATGAAATTCGCAGGCAAATGGATGGAACTTGAAAATATCATCCTGAGTGAGGTAACCCAGTCAGAAAAGAACAATCATGGTATGCACTCACTGATATGTGGATATTAGCCCAAAAGCTCGGAATACCCAAGATACAATTCACAGACCATATGAAGCTCAAGAAGAAGGAAGACCAAAGTGTGGATGCTTCAGTGCTTCTTAGAAGGGAGAACAAAATACTTACAAGAGGAAATGTGGAGACAAAGTATGAAGCAGAGACTAAAGGATAGTATCTTTTTTTTAAAAAAATTTTTTTTAATGAGGTGCTTATTTTGTGTCTTTGTGAATGCTCACAGCCACAACAAAATATGTATGGATGCCAGAGTACCATTTATGAGAGTCAGCACTCCTCCACTATGCAGGGACTGGAATTGAACTTGGGTTCTTAGGCTTGGGGACAAGCTACTGTACATACCCACTAAGCCATGCCCCTGGCCCATGTCATCTATATCTGTTTTCAAACATGACACTGTTGGATTCTCATTACCTTTTGCCCCCTGGGCATGAGCAATCCTTTGTCACACACAGATACCCGACTCACAGTGGACTAAACCAAATGAAGACATTTTCTTTCCCTCTCTTTGCCATATTTTAAGCAGCCTTGAGTGCATTACACAGGGACTCCCCATCTTCCATTGCACCTGCTCTTAACCAAGAGTTGCCTATGATTGTCCCCAGTGGGTGCCTGTGAATGCAGCTGTCTGTCATATGTCCCTACCTCTCCTCCCTTGCCCTTTGGTTAATGACTACTGACAAGTGATGGTTGAAGATCAGTTGGGAGGAGTACCACTGTGGGTTCCACAGCTTTATGGCATCCTTGGAGCAATTATGAAATTCTCCCTTCCTGGTTCTCTCAAAGTTAATGGCCCTCAGGATGCCATGACGGTGCACAATATCACAGAGATGCTGGGAATATGAGCTCTCTACAGCTCTCTGCTATTTTTTTTAAAATATATTAACTCAGAAGCATGCTTCTTGAGCCCATGACTCACAGAAGTATATGGTGTGCACTATCTGTATTTGAGATCTGGCCAGACTTCCTGTTGCATGAGTCATATGATCACAGAACTCAGAGTTGGGATGGGCACTGAAGATCATCTATATCAGCCTTGATTATGGTACTAAGTTCCCATTGGAAGCCATGACGTTCAAACTTCAGCATGCTGTATAATTACATAAAGAGCTTGCTAACAAGTCATATAGTTTCCACCCAGCATCAATCTTCAGACATGACATATGTTGTTGAATAGCTGCCCAGCTACTGACCATTATAAAGCAAAGCCCAATACAACAGTCTCACTAGTCAGTTAAATCACAAATGTTTTATTTAATGCAACAAACTCACACCCTTTTAGAAGGAGACACCAAAGATAACATGAATAGACCTTAAAGCCATAGCCCCACCTGCTTTCCCTCCCTCCTTGCTTCCCTCTTTCAGACACGACATACATTGTTGAAAACTTCAATCATACCCCATCACATTCAGCAGGGTTATGATTTTCCCATTTGTATCTTATCTTACTAATCCCAAACCAAGTGAGCCTATAACACCAGGCATAACCCTCCCTTCCTCCCCGGCATCTCCCACTGTCTGGTGGAATGCCTGTTGCCTCTGGCTTTCTGGCAGTCTCCTATCAGCACAGAGATCCTTCTGTGACCTGTAAGTCAACTGCATGAATTCTTCATTCAACTTCTCCTTGGGTCTCACCCAATACTCACAGGCACCTCTTCATGCCGAAGCGGGATCTAGAAATGAGTCCCTATCTTGGCTTATGGTCACTCTGGATAGAGAGACCTCAAAATTAGAAGGAAATTAACACTAAAAATGACAGCCAAGTGTTTCTTGCAAGGTGGGCCCACTGACAGCAAGTCCCTACCTGATTTTATCTGAAAATGCCTTGCCTTCATTGACAGACATTTTAGCTGTGGATAAAACTGTGTTCACAGATACCTTTGGGAAGAAATAGATATTTTTAAAGAACATTTTGAGAGATCCTCAGATACTGCTCTTCCACGTCTCAGCTCATACATACATTCCTGTAAAGAAGTCAGTCAGCCTTTGCATCATCTCTCACTTGCTAATCTTTTATCTGTCTTTTCTGGCTGCCTCCAATAGCATCACCCTTTTCAGAGGGACTATCATGGGCACAGCGACTTTGTTTTAAATGCGTTCTTCCCAAGGCACTGTAAAATCTCCAAACTCTATACACATAGGACTTCTTCAGTTTAGGATATGTGTTGTTTTATTTATTTTTAACTGTCTGCATGCATGTGTGTCTGTGTGGGGGTTGGTGTGTGTGCATGGGGTGCCTACATAGGCCCACAGACACCACAGGGTGTCAGGTCCTCTAGAGCAAGGGCTCTGAGAAGTTGTTGAGTTGTCTGATGTGAGGATTAGGAACTGGAGTGTAGTCCTCTGTGAGAGCAGCACACCCTTAACTGCTCAGCCTTCCCAGTAGGCTCTGTTCTTTATGACTTTCCTTCATCTCCTTTTTCCCTCTCTATTCCTCATCTGGATCTCTTTTTACCAACTTCATTGATTTCTACCAGTTTATCTTTGTAATAAAAAAGTCTACATTATCTTAATTCTGTCTTTGTACTTAAAGCCCACTGACCAGCAGGGACATTATACCTGGTTACTAGAAACCTAACCAGTTTTCTGGGGTAGTGAGGTCATGGGTCTTAGGAGAGAATCTTCTTACTCCCTGTTTGCTAGACCTGCAAAATTCCCTACTAAATTCTGAATCGCATCCTCCTATGCACAGATAACTGTGGCTACCACACCAAAAACTTCTTTTTACCACAAATGGAGGCCGTTATGGAAAAGCACAACTGGACCCAGAGCAGAGATCAACAGATCTCAGGGAGCCCAACCCCAGTAGAGACATCTACATCACAGCCCCTACATATATGGCCCAGGAAACATGGAGAATGAGGAAGCAGAAAGATTGTAAGAACCAGAGGACCAGCAAGCCTACTGTGAGACAGTCTCTCCTAGGAATGCTGCATAAACAAGATCAGAAAAGGGCAATATCAGCAGACAAATTAACATGGAAAGTGGAAGAAATCTCATGGAGTCTCATGCCTAGAAAAAGAACTACAGGCAACTAATGACTGTTGACTGCTGGGGGAGGGAGAATTAGCCTCTCAGGGATGA
>NW_022196906.1:42299569-42311745 GCF_008632895.1 Mastomys coucha | reverse complement strand
AGAGAGAGAGAGAGAGAGAGAGAGAGAGAGAGAGAGAATCAGCATGATGTATTTATATGCTAAGTACCTCTCTTGAACACCCCCCATCTTTATGTTTTGAGACAGGGTCTCTCATTGAACCGGAAGCTCATTCATTTGGCTAGACAGGCTGGTCAGTGAGCACCAAGGATCCATCTATCTTTGTGTCTCCTCACCCTCCTCAGTGTTGACGTTTTAGTGGTATACCAGCCTGCTTTACTCAACCTTTTTCTGGAGGTTCTTGAAATCCAAATTCAAGTCCACAAGGCTTGTGGGGCAAGTGCCCTACCAACGGAGTCATCTCTCCAGCCCCTTGAGGTCTCTTATAAAGCCAAATATTCATTTAAGCAAGCACATGAACTGGCAATTGTATGGTAGGATATTCATCTCAGAAAAGTGAAACTATATTCACATAGAACCCTACATATGAAGGTTCATATTGGCTTTATTGCTAGTAATCCCAAACTGGAAGAATTGTAGATGTTACTCTGTGGGTGAAGAGATAAGTACACTGCTATACTTCCTTTCATACCAGAGGTTACAACTCGGTAATGAAAATTGACAAGCTACCGCTCAGAGAAACTTGTGTAGGATCATACAGATTGAAAAATTAAAACCCAGACAATCTAGAAGCTTACATTATGATATAGTTTTTTTTATGCAACACTCATTCCTAAGATGCCAAATTTATTAAAATGGAGAACAGACAAGAGATTGTTTTAGTAGGTATAAAAAAATCACACACAGAATTATATGAAACTGAAAACACACACGAATGCACACACATAACCGTGCACAGGTAAAACTGGACAAATACGGAGTTAAGATTGGTACATTGCCTCACTGTCAGGATCCTGTGTGTGAAATTCAGAACCATAAGTGGATAAGGAGAGATGGTGTCTCTGTGTGGTATTTACTGTGCTAGCATGTGGAATCATGGGTGGGTCTATGCCAGCCACATCAAAATGTATTCACTCTGGGAAACACTAGTTAGCTGGCCGAATCTCCTAGACTGATTCTTCAATGTTTTTTCTTTTATTGTTTTTTGGGATTCCTCTTTTATGCTAATTTTTATATGCAATTTTATATATAATAATAACTTTGAAATTATATGATGTAATGCATGTTGACAAATGCATTACCAATAATCTTCATGTGAGATAACTCCCATAGTATGTGCTCCCTCATCTCAGTGGCACTCAATCTGTTTCTGGCCTGGCAATAAAAATAGGCTTTCTGATATCATAGTTGTGTGCTTTAGAATTTCCTTAAATGGTGACTCTGTCTTTGAGGGGCCTTACACTGGCTTCAGGGCTTTACATAAAGTCACTGGAAGCCACCATGCAATCCCCTCTCTGCTAGCCTCTCCTCCTGCCCCATCTTCCTCCTCTAACCCTTTTACACGTGTCGATCCCAGGATAAACTCCAAAAGAAGCCTCTATTTGCAAACCTAACATCTGAATGTGCTACCTTGGAAACCGAATCCACAACGCCGATGTTCTGAGATTTTATTTTCAAGCACCAAAGTTTCACAATTTGGATATTAAATCTCTCCCAAAGGTCCCTCTGCGGAAGGCTTCTGATACTGCCCGTAGGTAGGAGATCAACTGGTTTGCTTAGCGGACTGGGGTCAGGTTACCGACTGTGTGCCACTGAGTGAGGTATATGGATGTTGCCCCCACCCCCAGCTTCTACAAGGCCAGGAACTTATCCCAGCACACACTTCCAACTGTGGTACCTTGCTTTACTTCAAGCCTGGCTGATGGATCACACAACCAAGGCCAAAACCTCAGAAACTGTGAACCAAAATGTATCTTTTCCTCCTAATAGCTGCTTGCCTCAAGTGTTTTGTTACAGCATTGGAAAGCAGACAAACTCCCAGGGCATGTTCATTTTGACTCATCCTAATCTTTTATCCAAACCAGGACATGTCGTACCAGATCCATCTGGAAAGCTTCTGTTCTCTAATCGTGCAAATATTCTTTAAAAAAAAAATTGAGAGTAACATCTCTCTTTTATTTTTTATGATTCTGCTATTCGGTAAATTTCAGAGTAACTAGAGCAATTTCCCTTTTTCTTTTGCCTTTTTACACTCTCAAGAAATCTTTAGCCTGCTACTCAGGTTGAGTTCACTCAGTGTAAAACCTGGCAGCAAGACCTTGCAGAGCTGGTGCATCCTGCTCAGTTCTTTATGATTTCCTCATTCTTTTTTCTTAAATTGGATATTTTATTTATTGATATTTCAAACATTATCCCTCTTCCTGGTTTCCTCCTTGAAAACTCCCATCTCATCCCTTCCCCCTGCCTCCAAGAAGTGCTCCTTCACCAACCCACCCACTTAGGCCCCACAGGCCTGGCATTCCCCTACACTGGGGCATAGAGCCTTCACATGACCAAATGCCTCTCCTCCCATTGATGTCTGACAAGGCCATCCTCTGCTACATATGTGGCTGGAGCCATGAGTCCCTCTATGTGTGCTCTTTGGTTGGTGGTTTAATTCCTGGGAGCTCGGGGGAGGGGGTCTGGTTGGTTGATATTGTTCTTACTATGGAGTTGCAAATCTTCTCATTCTTATCCAATCAATAGTTTTTCCTTTTGTTCTTGTAATTCTTTTATAAGCAATCTCCCAAGTTCAGACTGTTTTTTTTTTCATTTTGTTTTGTTTTTTGTTTTTTTGTAATGAATTTTTGTCATGTGTTTCTTGCTTTATGTATTTGTTTTGTGTAAGAATCTCTCTAATTCTATTTTTACTTTCCTATTTTACTTTTCTGTTTTTTTTGTTGTTTTTTTTTTTTGTTGTTGTTGTTGTTTTTTAGTAAATGCAGGTAAAGGGAGAAGGAGTGGGTGAACCTTGCCTCAAGTGATTGTAGGAACTGAAAGCCCAGTTACACTTCAACAAGGTATTCTATAACCGACATTTTAGGGGCCAAAGTTTCCCCTTTCTCTGGGTTTTATAATTAAATAATGCACCATTCTGACTTTCTTGCTCTGGTGATATCATTCATGGTTTAGAGGACCAGAGATTTTTGCTGACATTAGGTGTGTGGGTAATAATTCAGTTTCCCACATACTGTTTACCTATTAAAATTTAATTTTTAACTGTCTAGTAGGTGAAAATAAGAACTCATGACTTCTAATTTTCTTAAGAAGTTGTTTATATCTGTCCCATGTTGTTTATATCCCTGTGATCTAGCAGATTCCATAAGTTTGGTGACCTCTGCAGCTTCTCTTTGACAAATAAATGCCTGTCCCTACCAGGGTGCTGTTAGTGGCCCTGGATCTCTCTCTCTTCTGCTGGTGGTTGGGGCCTTTGCTTAGTATTTCTGAATGCAGGGTAGGGTTTGTGGGTTTCTTTTTCAGCACATTCAAAATATTCTTCTCTGAAAGTGCTTCAAATCTGACCTGCACTTCTGAGAGCACAAAGATTTGTCTTTTTATTCTCCATGGCTAGGACCTTCCCAAACTCACACCTTAGTAACACTTTCCACCTTCCAATGGGCAGAAAACTGTCTGATAATTGTATCAATTCACTCTCTGTCCTCTCCTGTAAGTTAAGTTCACATATCTAGTCTCTATTTAGTTGCTATGTGAATGTGGGCAGATGACGACGTCATCTCTCTGAGCAGGGGTTCCTCCATTGCTAAGTATTGAGGCTCAGCTTACATCCATTCCATAGCAGGAACACAAGACTGAATGAAGTAACAATTGCACAGGGCTTGGGTTGGTACACAAAGATTGATAGATATTAAGTGATGCCAGTCATTATAGTCATCATCATCATCATCATCATCACCACCATCAGCAGCATCCTCTTCATTATCATCACCACCACCATCATCATCCCCATTTTCATCATCACTGTTATGTACGTGACAAAGGCTTAGCCTAACATAGTGAAAAACACGTAGCAGACATATTTGAGGAAAGCATCTAGAAGCAGAACTTAGGCACGTGTTCGGAGCACGTCTGTTTCTGCCTGCTGGAACTTTAGCTGAGCAATCCTGCATGGACACCACTGGCCATCTGTGGTGCTGCTGTTCAGGTTCTTAAACCTGCTTACTGCCTCTTTGCCTCTTTTCTCTGGCAGCGATAACCTGCCAACCTCTGAGTGCTAGCAATTTGCAAGGTATTGATTTCTCTGACTTTTGCACTCCTTTCTAGAACACACACACACACACACACACACACACACATACATCACACACACACGTTGTAAAACTTGTTTCTTCCTGTATACAATTGGATTTCTCTTATTTTCAATGTTCTGACAATAGTCCAATTTCGATCTTTGCCCTCGATTTTTAGCACTGTTTTCCTTTTAAGCCAGTTCTTTCAGCACTAATATCCGATAATGCCCCGAATTCACCTCTGCTGAGATCAGTAATACTCCAAGCCTGTTCTTCAGTAGCGTCATCTGCTGCTCAAGCCTGTCTTCCTCAATATTGACTAATGTTTCAAATCCCCTTCACGGAGAGTGGGGCAGAGATGTCTTTGGGATATTACCCAGAACTAATGATGAAAGGATTAGCTGAAGGGAAGCACAGTGACACATTTCTGTAGCGAAGATTAAAATGGTTTTCATAAGACATTAAGGTTAGTTTAAGAATACAACATTTCTTGGGTGGCCTGGACCAGCAGGTGGTTCCTCAGTGGCGATAATCTCTGCCCCGGTAAAAGGTGGTTTTGATCATGAGTTACTGAGTTGGTGGACTATGTCTAAGGATAGAAACTGCTTCCCAGATTGGTTAGCGTTAAGACAGGGACCATTCACAAAAAGTGTTCAGTAGATCCTGTGCTTCTTAGTAAGCTTGCTTGGATGCTGCTGTGACAGGATGACAGGAAAAAGGTCTCATTCTACAGTCTTAGGTCACAGTAGGGCGAATCCCGCACACTGACGTCCTGCCTGTTGGTCTCTTGACATATTTATTAGGAGGATTTAGCATCACAGCTGCAGGTGACTATGGTTGCGTCCTGAAGAGAGAGGAAATTCTTCAGTTCTATTTATTCAGGAGAAACGAGGGAGTTTCTTGTTCTTACAGGTTTCCAGAGGGAAGGGGACAGTTCCGTACCGTGTGACCCAGTGCTAATTCAAGGCTACCTTTGGTCTGGAGGCTGGACGGAAGCTTCCACCGGGAGGAGGAAAACCCCACTTGCTCTTTAGCAAGCCTAGTTTATCAGTTTTCTGTCCCAGGAAGCAGGGGTAGGGGTGGGGCATGCTCTGATTTCTGTGGGAGAGGGAAAGATGGCTAGAGGATCTCTAATCGGACAGCTTTTGTAGAACTTCGAATTGGATCTTATTATTAGTAGGTGTGTTCTGCTACTTTAGCTACAGAAACTAAGCCGGGACCTTTCTTAGCGGCGTATTGTATTGGTGGGCTGACTGGTGAAGCAGAGATTGTAACTATACCTATTAACTTTTGTTGTTATCATATTGTGTTTAATCATAGTCAAGATAGCATCAAACAAATGGTAGGGGGCAGGGAAATGATCAGAGTAACCTGAGGTCCTGTAAGGAAGAGGTTAGCCGAGAAGAGTTTACAAAACGTCCATGCATGTTTAAACATTTATTTATGTAGACAGTGTTGCCAGCTTTCATGGGTGAGGGGCAAGTGGATTGCGTGTCTTGACTGAGGCAGAGGAAGTCAGTAAGTCACAGCGGTAGGAAGGGTCTCCATGTCCACCCTTCATTTAGCTCCGATTAGTTTTAAAGATATGCTGTGGGCAAATATTTTAGACAAACTTTCTATTCAGCAAGTATAAATCTTGTTTACCAAAACAAGGAAAAGAGGTGCCTCTTCCCACTTCTATGTCTGTACTCTGCCTTCCTCTTTGTCCCTGGATCCCTCTGCATATACGTATTTGATTGGTTTTTCTGGTATCTTTGTTTTGCTTTTATTGTTTTTTTTCTGGTGTCTTTGTTATGCTTTTGAGACAGAGTCTCACAGTATAGTTTAGGGTGGTTTAGAATTTACTACAGAGCTTGAGCTACCTCAGACTCACAATCTTTCTGCCCCAGCCTGAATGCTAGGATTAAAAACCATGTGCTCCAAAACCTTGCTACATGCATTATATATGTATATATGCATTATATATGTATATACACATATATAATTATATATATATACATTATATGCAATATAATATAAATGTATGTATAACATAAATGTATATTGAATACACACATACACATACACACACATATGTATATTCTCAGCCTGTGAAAAATGCAAAGGAATATTTATTATTGTAATTAAAAAATGGTACAGCAATCACTATGAAAACTATTCATTTTATGCATAAAATAAGTTAAAAGTTTAAATAGCAAAATAAATGAGTAAAATGGGCATTTTCATAAAAAGAAAAGAAATTGCTAGTTAGATGACTTTAGAAAGCTAACCTTTCTCTATAAATAAATATTCATAACAATTTAAAGCAGAATAATAATTGGACCAGCATTATTTCAAGATTTATTCTATGTATACTAAATTAAATAAAGTTTAAGAATGTCTTTAAATTTTAATTCTGCATCTCTGTGTGAGCTAGGCTTCTTTTTCTGCACTGTCCTGTGGGGAGTTCTTCACATCTCGTAAGCACGACTTAAGACTATCAGTTCTGACCTCTAGATTTTATGAAAAGTGGCAACTCTCAAGTTAGATATGAAAAGTAGGTAATAGGGCTGGAGAGATGGCTCTGTTGATGAAATGCTTGCTGTGCAGTCAGGAAGGCCTGAGCTTGATGCCTAGAGTCTTTGATTAAAATAAACAGGGACTGGAGAGATGGCTCAGCAGTTAAGAGCACTCACTGCTTTTCTAGAGGTCCTGAGTTCAATTCTCAGGACCTGCATGGCAGCTCACTATTGTCTGTAACTCCAGTTCCAGGTGATCCAACATCCTCTAATAGCATCTGGGGTGCCAGGCACAGCCTTATCTACAGTCAAAAACTCCTACACATAAAAGAAAATAATAAAAAATTAAAAACAAGCAAAACCAAACAAACATCCAAAACCAAACCAAAGCAACAACCCAAGAATAATACCTGAGGTGGGTCTCTAGTTTTGACATACTTATGTGCATATGTAATATAAGTATATAATATAAATACTATAAACAGTATCATGTATTTAGGGGCTATGATCTAGGTGCCTGGTATGTCAAATACTATTTGAATATTGCTATTCCCAGGCTCTCTCACAGAACAATGTGTGTGTACACACATATATGTAGTTTACATATACATATATAACGAGGGTAAAAGTTCACATAGATGTACCATGTGTCATCACCATCCATTGCTGCTGCTCCTACCCTACATAAACACCCTGCTCAGCAGTATGTGTGTGTGTGTGTGTGTGTGTGTGTGTGTGTGTGTGTCTGTGCGTGTGCATGCATCTGTGGGCAGGCACTCATAAGTGGTCATCCATGTGGAGGCCAGGAGTCATTCTTAAGTATTGTTCCCCAGGTATGCATCCACCCTTTGTTGTTGTTGTTGTTAGTTTTGAGACAGAGTCTCTCACAGGCCAGGAGGTTGCCCGTTAGGCTAGGCTGCCCAGCGATCTGCTAGCCTCTGCCTCCCTAGCTCTGGAATTATAGGTGTGCTCTACCATGCCTAGCTTTTGCTTCTGAGAGATTGAATTTAGGTTCTCATGCTTGCAAGGCAAGCACTTTATCAACTGTGCCATCTTCCCAGCCCCCTCCACTATTTTTAACCAAACTTCTATGCAGTCTACACTTTTTTTGTTTGTTTGTTTGTTTTTTGAGACAGGGTTTCTCTATATAGCTCTGGCTGTCCTGGAACTCACTCTGTAGACCAGGTTAGCCTGGAACTCGGAAATCTGCCTGCCTCTACCTCCCAAGTGCTGGGATTAAAGGCGCGGCCACCACTGCCAGGCCCAGTCTACAATTCTGTTGCGCATGCTCTCCTCTTCACACTCACGACCCCCCTTCTAAAACTCACTTGGTCTCTACCACCTCTGCAGTCCATCTCCTTTGCAGAAACACTTTTTTTTTTTTTTTTTTGCTCTGCTTAGGTTCTTAGGCTCTGTTATAAGGCACCCTGCACATAGCTAGCTTCTTCATCCTGCTCAGCCTTTGTTATCCTGTGCCCAGCTCATATCCCACTTTACCATAGATGCTCTTTTCAGTACACATGGGCTCTGACCCTCCCTCCACTCATAGGAATTCTCTCCTCACTGTCCTCAGGTTCAAACATCACTTGCCCAGGGATCCCTCAGCATCCTTCCTGTGGACCACCTCCTCACCACATTTCCATGTGGATGCAGGCAGTTGTCTAATGGAGAAGCCCTTTTGATGCAGGTCAGATTGCATCTCCCTCCTGTGGGAGATAAGGACTGGGGCTCCCCAGCTCCTGTTCTAAGTATGGGGTCCCCCTTCTTCTGCCTGCCTCATGGCACAAGGGCAGTTTCACCAGGAAGGGAAGGAAGAAGAGGAAGAGAGAAGGTTCCTTTTGAGATACATTCCTCCTATCTGGCATGTTTCCTTGCATCTCACTCCACAGTGTCTTTCTCTAGGCTACCACACTTCTGCAGACAAATTTTTGCCCTTAATATCTGCCATGAGTAATTTCATACAATTGAAAAAGATTTACTGTGCAATATATCCTTAATTTGATCCTTGCCCTTAGGTGATATAATCTTCTGAGAGATTTTATTGGCATCTGCCTTAAAATTGCTTTCAGACTTAAATTTTACTATTTGGGGGATAGAGAAGCAATTGACTTTTTCAGTCCCGCAAAGAGTCCATCCTTACATTTCTCCACGTTCTTTCATTTCTGCTTTCAAATTGGGAGATTCTTCCCTGGGCTTATTTCTTTCAAGACCTAGGCAAACATGACAAATATCACAAAGCAAACTCTCTAACATTATGTTTTCCCCCTTGAGCTTTTGTTTCACTCACACGACAATCTGCTTCCTAAGTTACATGAGTGACAGTTTTACTAAATATGGGGTCACCATGACACATGGATCACTTTCCAGACTCTGATATCAGTTTCCTTGCCAGTGGCTATCTGCAAAGTCACAAGCATGTATTTCGGGTTATATTTTTCAAGGGCCTCCAATTTTTAATAACAGAAGTTGCATTAATCAGAATAGGCTAATTATATTCTGATAACAAACAATCCAGTGTTTGTTTTAAATTATCTTTTAATTTCCTTTTTAATTTTCACAATGAAATCAAAGGTGAAGCTTGTAACTATAGTCATTTGAGTCCATTTGGGATCTATTAACTCTCATTCGGCCAAGTGATTGGCTTGTTTTGTTTTGTTTCTAAGACACTGTCTCATGTAGTTTATTTTGGCCTTGAATATGTTATATAGCTGAAGATGACCTTGTATTTGTCATTGTCCTGCCTCTGTCTCCTGAGTGCTAGGATTACAGGCATGCACTGTCTTGACTGGGTTTGATACTGCTTGGAATCAAAGCCAGGGCACTGTGTATTTTAGGCAAGCACTCTACTGACTGAACTACATCCCCATCCCAATTTCAGTATCTTCCTGCCACAAAAGTTGGATTGTTGGTTGCATTTTGTGTCTTGCTCCCATGGTAGGGAAGGAGTGAAGGTTATGATTTGCATAGACACTGCTCTGAGTGGCTCAGGCTATCGAAGATGCTGCCATTTCTTGCAGAGGTGGCTCAATGCTTAAGAGTATTTGTTGCTCTTATAATGACCTGGGTTTGATTCCCAGGACTCATATGGTAGCTTAAAGCCATCTGTAACTCCAGTTCCAGGGGATATGATATTCTCTTCTGGCTTCCATAGACACCAAGCACACATGTGGCACACACACACACACACACACAGCACACAGCACACAACACATATACACACATCCATATACACACAGGCAAAACACCCTCACATAAAATAAAATAAATAATCTAATCTGCCATCACATCACCTGAAATTACCCATCCCTGATTGCTTCAGCATATGACAGACTGAATGAGAGAGACAAGTCTTTTTATTGCTTCAGACTATACTTAACATAAATCCTTTTTAAAATCATAATACAGTGGTCAGAAATAGTTATATGATCCCAACTGCAAAGTCTTTCATATACCACAACAGAGACAAGATTTGGGCAAGCTCTAGTAATATCTCCTGTACGTAATTTCATTAGCAGATTCTAGTGTGGGTCTCAATCTACCATATATTGTTATTTATAAAATACTTCCCCTATTTATCCAGCAGACATTCATTGAGGACTTATCATGTTCTAGCTAGTCTTCTAAAAGCTACAGACTATATAGAGTGGTAAAATTTTAAAAGCCCCCTTACCCTTAAACAGATACATTCTAGATCTAAATGTACAAGATATTGTGATAAATGCCATAGGGAAAAGTTAAAAAAGAAGCAACACATTCTGGCAAGAGAATGGGACTCATAAATTTAAATATTTCAGCTGGAAAAGCCTATTAACAAGTTCACTGTGGTATGCTGAATGATATTCCCTTAAAATGCTCATGTCTTTATTCCTAGAACCTGTGACTATGTTACCTTAAAAGAAAAATGAGCCCTTGAACAGGTGACCAGAGTAAAATTCACAAGATGGTGAGATTAGCTGTCATTCAGTGTAGTTACATTAGACAACAAGACTCAGACTCAGAAGCAGTCATGTGACTGTAGAATCTGATAAAAACAAACAAACAAACAAACAAACACACAAACCAATTTGACAATGTTGTGTTATCAGCTTTAGGGAAAGAGGAAAGAACCTGGAGTGCAGGCCTCTAGAAAAGCAAAACAGTGACCACCAACAGAATGCAAAGGCCCTCTGACATCTGACCTCTGGAATTCCTCAGCTACAGAATAGCATAATAAATATTTGCTGCTTTAAGAAACAAAGCTTTGGATGTCTTGTTACAATAGCAATGAGAAACAGAAAAGTTAGATTTGAGCCAAAAGCTAAAGGAAGTGAAGGGAACTAGGTGGATAGCTAGAGGAGGAGCATTTGGTCAGATGAAATATAATGAAAGCTCCCAAGACAGTAATGTGTCCACCATATACATGGTTGACAAAAGGGTGGTCAGCATGGCTGAAGAAGCCAAGGGAAAGAGGAGGAGCCTTCTAGGAGCGATGTAGCCAGGAGGCGTTGGGTCTGAGGATGCTATGATGGCTTTTACTGAGTTTGATGGTAGGCATTGCAGTGTCTTGCCTTGCAGGTTATTTTGGAGTGCTTTGGATTCTAAAGTGGCTACTGCTAAGAACCAGCGGTGCAGAGCAGGAGAGCAGGAAGCAGACACCAGAAATGATGAGATGGTGAGATGCTGTTGGGGTTGGGCTCTATTCTGAAAACAGACTGTACAAGATTCACTCAGATTGGACAGACAGTGTGTCAGAGGAGTATAGAATGATCAAAGTTTACAGCTGGAATAACCAGGTGCATGGACACCTTTTGCCAAGACAAGAAAGACAGTATGAGTTGGAGAAGAGCAAAAATTTAGTTATAGAAGCTAGTGAGGTGACTCAGTAGTTAAAAGAACATATTGCTCCTACAGAGAACATGGGTCTTGTTCCAAGAACCCATGTTCCATAGCCCGTCACTATAACTTCAGTTCCAGGGCACCTACTACCTCTTCTGGTCTTCAAAGGCACCTGTACTCAAGTGGTGCACATATATAGATTCCAGTACACACACACACACACACACACACACACATACACACACACACACACAAGCAGTTTAAAAAGTTTAATTTTAGATTTTTCTCTCTGGTGAGTTTCTGAGACCAGAGCAGACAGCCGGGAGGCACAGGCCCCACGAGTCCCAGGGGAGCCGCAGGGTGGCAGGGGCAAGATCCTCTCAGCTTCCGAGTGACAGAGGAGGATCAGCGTCCTTCTCTGTCCCTTCCTTGCAAATGGAGAGCCTACCTCCAGGGAACACCTTAAGCCAGAGACTCGGGCGAGAGCCGCCATTTTCTCTCTGGTAAGTTTCTAAGACAAGAGCAGCCAGCTGGGAGGCACAGGCCCCACGAGTCCCAGGGGAGCCACAGGGCAGCAAGGACAGGACAAGCTCTAGTCAGAGACACTAAGAACATCTAACACCAAAAAGCAAGATATGGCGAAAGGCAATCACAAGAATCCTACCAACAGAAACCAAGACTACATGGCTTCATCAGAACCTAGTACTCCCACTGCAGC